>NW_027040019.1:72476-136048 GCF_034236695.1 Oncorhynchus nerka
TGAGTCTAATGTGTTATCAGATGTACAGTGGTAGCAGAGAGGGAGTGACACACATGTAGAGAACAGACCCAGCATTGAGCTCCGTCTATCCCCACTGAGGCAGTCTCTCGCTGGGGAGCCGGAGGCCCGGGAGCTACCTGTCCTGGAAGTCAGCCAACCGCCCAATCAATTGAACCTGGAGTCAATAGAACCAAGGGGAGAAATGGTTCTAACTCCTTGAATCTTAACCTTAGAAGGTCTAACAGAAAAAGTGGAAAGATCTCCTACAGATCTTCAGTTCCCTCACAACTTCTCTATCTCTCCTCTGTCACTCCTTGTTACTTCAAACACAACCTCTACCTGTCCCTCTTTCCCCTTCTTTCACTCCCTCATCCATCCTTACTTTCCTCTATCCTCCGGTGCTCTAATACATGGAAGGATTCTGTCCGTTTCTTTCTTTCTTTCTGAAAGGAGCATTTGCGTCAGCCAGCCAATCAACTGATTCACGGCACTTCTGAAGGGGGGGTGCTCGGTTCATTGTGTCAGCCAGCCAGCCAGCCAACTGAATCACGGCACTTCTGAAGGAGGGTGCTTGGTTAATTTTAGTGGCTGACCCACTTCCATGTGAATGAAAGAAAAACATATACAACGTCCTATTTATTTATACTCTCTGTAGAAGGGCCGGCGCCCGAATCAGTTGGAGGGAACCTTAACCTAGTAGTGTAAGAGCACCTCCTGCACCATACTGTGATTAGAAAGGAGGAAGCCCTCCTTAAAACAGCAAATGCAGAGTTCCAGTGTTGTTAGCTTATGGTTAAACTTTACCTTGCATGTATACTGTGTTATACTTACATTAGATTAGAAACTGATATTTTCTGCACAAAAATATCTACAAATGTGTTGTGGAGACACTGAGCAATGGTTGTGTAAACATCTTTGTGCAGACATGTCAGTTGTATCATAACCCATTGTGTCAAATTCTTTGTACATCAGTTGTACAATCTGAGTGTGTACAGGGGCCTAATCAATGACTACTGTTCTTTTTACAACACCTGTACAGTATAATAGTTTCTCTGTACTAAGGCCAAATCCCCTTTATGCGTCCCTATATTCTAAACTTTATGTAAAAGTTATGTGTAATTAGTTTAACATTTTTCTTCACGAAAATGACTCTTTCTGATATTCTGTTTTATCACATAAGTGTGTATGTGTGTGTGTGTGTGTGTGTGTGTGTGTGAATGTGCTGAGCACCATTTGTCCCCCCAAAGAAGAGGGTTAAATCACTTCCCCCTTCCTGTTGCAGCTGGAGAAACACACACATAAAAACACCTCACTACACACACACACACACACACACACACACAGTTCAAAGCGACGACCTGGAGCAGTCTTACGGCATCAGTGGAACAAAGGCAGGATTCATACTACTAAACTTGCTAAGGTCAGCTTCTAAAATAAACTCTCAGCCGCCCAGTTCCAGAATATGGCAGTAAATGAGCTGCTGTTTTGGTGCCGATCTCCGCTCTGGCCTCTCTAGGTAGAAGTTGCCCTCAGGCATAGATCTAGGACCAGCTTACCACTTTTTAGAATTCTAACCGTAACCATTAGAGGAGAAGCACCTAACATGACCATAGATCAGTGGGGAATCCTCCTACTCCACACTGAACCACAGCTCTACATGGCAGCATAACCCACCTGTGCCATTTCATTTAGCTATAGACAAGTCAGTTAAGAACACATTTTATTTACAATGACGGCCTACCCTGGCGACGTGGGCCAATTGTGCACCGCCCTATGGGACTCCCAATCACAGCCAGAACCAGCCTGGATTCAAACGGGGGACTGTAGTTTTTATTTTACCTTTATTTAACTAGGCAAGTCAGTTAAGAACAAATTCTTATTTTCAATGACGGCCTAGGAACAGTGGGTTAACTGCCTGTTCAGGGGCAGAACGACAGATTTGTACCTTGTCAGCTCGGGGATTCGTACTTGCAACCTTTCGGTTACTAGTCCAACGCTCTAAACACTAGGCTACTCTGCCTAGTGGCGCTGAGATGCAGTGTCTAGGACCTCTGCGTCACTCGGGGGGGGTCCAGACCCCTTGTTATAGGCTGCAATACACTTCAGATACATCCCAAATGGCAACGTATTCCCTACAGAGTGCACTTAGCCATAGGGCTCTGGTCAAAATTAGTGCACTATGTAGGAAATAATAAGGAATGGGGTGCCATTTGGGACCCAGTCTTACATACACTTTGGATGCAATCTTACATCCATGTTAGCTGCACTACCAGCACTAGCTAATGCAACCCAGCCCCATTGGTCATTAGAGTCCTATTACAGCCAGTGGACTCTTCATCGTCACTCAGAGTCCATCAGAGCTCTTCCTGTCTGTAAGGCATATAATGAACCTATCATAATCCCCATCAACACTGCTCTGTCTGCCTGACAGTTTGTCTTCGTCCCAAATGGCATCCTATTTCTTGTGTAGTGCACTACTTTTGACCAAGGGTTTCCCATAGAGCTCTGGTCAAAAGTAGTGCACTATATCAGAACAGTGTGCCATTTGGGCCCACATCCTGTCTGTCTGTCAGGCTATTCATCCATGCCTGTTTGTCTCCCCTAGGGCTTAAGGGCCCTACACCTCACGCAAACTACAGAAACGCAGTGACAGAAGTGTCGTTTTTTACACGTAGTTCTACGTAATTTCGTGTGGCAACATTTTTGGAGTGGACCAAATACGTCGCTCCGTCACTCTGTTTGCGTGAAGTGTGTAATGGTCTTTAGACTGAGAGGATGACCTAATGCTGATAGAGAGAGAGAAGTGAGTGCCTCTGGGATTGCGGGCTGAGGGGGGGTTGATTTAAGTTGATTTTAGAACACTCCCGAATGGAACATTCCAATTGGTGATGTCATAAAGGCCTACCAACCGACTAGAGTTCATTTGACCTGGAACGTCAGAATAGAATACTTGGATAACGGTAAGGAAATACAACTCATGTCAAAGGTCTAACCCTGGTTAGCAAGCACACACACAAAAACACACCCACGCACCCTAGTTAACCTTTGAACGGTGTGTTTTTGACAGCATTCACTCACACCCTCACTCCTGACTGCGGCCAGTCAATTCTGCTGAGCCAGGAAGAAGCAAGCGTTTTTTCTTCTTTTTCTTCTCCCCTTCCACCAAATCCCCAGTCCTCCAGTGGGTTTATAGGCAGTCCTTGTGTATTCATTCACCAGAGACTAGGGTTTTTTCCCTCTATAGGAATAGAGGAAGAGGAACGTCTTTATGAGGGGTAATTCTATCTGACAGTGGAGGGGAAAGGAGAGGGGGGAGAGGGAGGGGAGAGAGGGGAGATGAGAGAGGAGGGGGAGAAGAGGGGGAGAGGAGGGGGAGAGGAGAGAGGAGGAGGGGAGGAGGGGAGAGGAGGGGAGAGGGGAGGAGAGGGGGAGAGGAGAGAGAGGAGGGAGGAGGGAGAGGAGGGGAGAGGGAGGAGGAGAGGAGGGGAGAGAGGAGGGGAGGAGAGGAGGAGGAGGGAGAGGAGGGGGTAGAGGAGAGAGGAGGGGAGAGCTGAAAGCTGATGGATTGCGAGAGAGAAGGAAAAGGAGTAGGGGTTGCTGTGTACACAGGGAGTACACAATGGCAGAATACTTACCACTGTGACGGACTCTAAATGAAGAAAATCCTTGACTATGTACAGATTCAGTGAGCATAGCCTTGCTATTGAGAGAGGCCGCCGTAGACAGACTATGTGCCCACTGCACACAAAATGAGGTGGAAACTGAGCTACACTTCCTAACCTCCTGCTAAATGTATGACCACATTAGAGACACATATTTCACCACAGATAACACAGACCCACAAAGAATTTGAAAACAAATTAAACATTGATAAGCTCCCATATCTGTTAGGCGAAATACCGCAGTGTGCAGTCACAGCAGCAAGGTTTGTGGCCCGTTGCCATGAGAAAGGGAACCATTGGAGCACAAACAACATTGTAAATACAACCTATATTTATCTGTTTTATTTATTTTCCCTTTCATACTTCAACTACTTCAACACATTCTTACAATTCTTACAACACTGTACATAGCCAATAATATTACATTTTAAATGTTAAACTTTTGTGATCTTAACTAAGGTTTCCCTTGTTTATTTCCCTTTTGTTTCCTGTCTAGATCTTCAGTTTCTTGGCAATTTCTTGCATGGAACAGCCTTAATTTCTCATAACAAGAATAGACTGACAAGTTTCAAGGCCATTTTGAGCCTGTAATCGAACCCACAAATGCTGATGCTCCAGATACTCAACTAGTCACAAGAAGGCCAGTTTTATTGCTTCTTTAATCAGAACAACCGTTTTCAGCTGTGCTAACATAATTGCAAAAGGGTTTTCTAATTAGCCTTTTAAAATGATAAACTTGGATTAGCTAACACAACGTGCCATTGGACCACAGGAGTGATGGTTGCTGATAATAGGCCTCTGTACGCCTACGTAGATATTCCATTAAAAATCAGCCGTTTACAGCTACAATAGTCATTTACAATATTAACAAAGTCTACACTGTTTTTCTGATCAATTTGATGTTATTTTTGTGGACAAATAGGTGCTTTTCTTTAAAAACAAGGACATTTCTGGCTAATCCCAAACTTTTGAAAGGTAGTTTATATTTCCAATGCCAATAAAACCCTTTGAATTTGTAAGGACCGACGCTGGAGTTGAGAAGCAGGTACGGGGAGTCAAACATTTAATGAGGAACAGACAAGGAACAAGACAGGAACAGTGCCAGCACACGGGTAACAAAACGACAAACTAATGTTGATGTGGAAGCGGGGAACAGAGCTGGGGAACAGACAGATATAGGGAAGGAAATAACAGGTGAGTCCAGGTAAGTCCAAATGATTGCTGATGCGCGTGACGAGGGAAGCTGGTGTGCGTAATGATGGTGGCAGATGTGAGTAATGTTTCGAAGCCCCGCCACCCTTGAGCGCCAGGGGGAGGGAGAGCGGGAGCAGGCGTGACAGAATTGAATTGAGAGAGATTGTGTCTTCGGGAGAGAGGGGAAGTGTATTTATGAAAAAGTAAGTTAAGAGATATGGAGAGAAGGAGGAGGACGTTGGTCTGGGGATGTATTATGGATTGAGAGACTGAAGGAAGACGAGGAGACAGAGAGAGGTGGCAGTGGGGGAGAGAAGAAGGAAAAATAGGGTTGGTGTTGTGGTGCATTGTGGGGCAGTTGTCCTGACCACACAGTCCAATGGCACTCTATTCCCTACATAGTGCACTAATTTTGACCTGAGCTCTATGGGTGCACTGATGTGCACTATATAGACAATATGGTGTCATTTGGGACGCAATTCTGACTCCTGATGCGCGCTGCATGGCTTTCAGGGCCGTCTGGCTGTCAGCCAATCACAGGCTACAGAATCAGTGCCACTTCAGTTCAGTGTGTCAGTGCGCACAGCCAGGGAAGGGAGGAGGGAGAGAGAGAGAGAGAGAGAGGAGGAGGCAGACAGGGAGAGAGGCGATAGGAGGAGGCAGACAGGGAGAGAGGAGATAGAGAGCATGAGGGAGGGAGGAGATGTAGCTAGGAAGGGAAGGATTAAGAAAGAGAGAGAGAGAGAGAGAGAGAGAGAGAGAGAGAGAGAGAAAGTGAAGGAGGCAGGCATGGATAGAAGAGAAGGGGGAAGTGGGAGGAGAGACAAGAACCAGCATTGCATCTACCTGCAAACACAGTACTACCCTGCACCACTCCCTACTGCCCTGCACCACTCCCTACTGCCCTGCACCACTCCCTACTGCCCTGCACCACTCCCTACTGCCCTGCACCACTCCCTACTGCCACTGGACCACTCCCTACTGCCCTGCACCACTCCCTGACCGCCTACTGCACTGCACCACTCCCTTTACTGCCCTGCACTCCCTACTGCACCACCCCCTTATCACCATCCCTACTGCCCTGCACCACTCCCTACTGCCCTGGACCACTCCCTACTGCCCTGCACCACTCCCTACTGCCCTGCACCACTCCCTACTGCCCTGCACCACTCCCTACTGCCCTGCACCACTCCCTACTGCCCTGCACCACTCCCTACTGCCCTGCACCACTCCCTACTGCCACTGCACCACTCCCTACTGCCCCACTCCCTACTGCCCTGGACCACTCCCTACTGCACTGCACCACTCCCTACTGCCCTGGACCACTCCCTACTGCCCTGGACCACTCCCTACTGCCCTGGACCACTCCCTACTGCCACTGCAGCATTTACATTTACATTTAAGTCATTAAGCAGACGCTCTTATCCAGAGCGACTTACAAATTGGTGCTTCTGACATTTCACAGAGACACACCACTCAATACATACACTGTATTTCCCACCCTATCATACATACAGTGTTTGGTTCTTCTATCTTATACACAACCACCTACAATAATATTCATTTATTCAAGATACAATAACATTTTTAGAAGAGCTAATATGGAATATAGAAATGCACATCTCACATATTTCTATTTTATTTTGCCCGGACACATTTTATATCAGATAGAAGAGTTGAATAAATACATATTGATGAGGCAGCTGTCAAAATCTATAACGCCACCTTTCTCATCACTTCTCAGAGAGATGTGCCTCTGGCTATCATCCCTGTGTTCCAAATGGCACCATTTTCACTATATAGTGCACTACCCTACGGGCCCTGGTGAAAAGTACTGCACTATGTAGGGAATATGGTTCCATTTGGGACACATGATATATCATCACTTCACACTGTACTTCACAACACTGTAGGCCTAAACACTATCTTGTTGTCTTGTTTTCCATTTCATTTAAGCTGTCATGTTTTTCTCCATACAAATCAATGGATAAGAAAAAATATAAAGCTTACTGTGAAATAAATAGTGTTGTATCATCTAGCATTGGATTTCAATTGAGAACATAGCGATAGGACTAGAATTGCTCCTTAAATGTTTTCCTTTATGTAACCTTGAATAAGGCTAGTATGTCTGGGTCAGAGACTGGTGTCTGGTGATATGGCTGCAACACATACACACATACACACACATACACACACACAGCATGTAATGCATTACAACTCAGCCAGTCTATTATGTTATGTTAAGTAAAGTTGGTCATAAACTAAGGCTCTACCTATAACCTGGTTTTACTACTGCTATAACCCACAGCCATCAAATAACATTCAATTATGTCACAGCAGCATACCAGCCCTGTTTGTGTGTCTTCTGTGTGTCAGACAAAGTATCTCTGCCTGTCCATCTTTCTTCCTCTCTCTCTCTCTCTCTCTCTCTTTATGTATTTCTCTCTCTCTCTCTCTGCCTCTCTCTCTCTCTTCATGTATTTCTCTCTCTCTCTCTGTCTGTCTCTGCCTCTCTCTCTTCATGTATTTTCTCTCTCTCTCTCTGTGTCTGTCTCTCTGCCTCTCTCTCTCTTCATGTATTTCTCTCTCTCTCTCTGTCTGTCTCTCTGCCTCTCTCTATCCTGTGACATAATGATTCCTCTGACTTGACGTTTCCTGTGACCTGAGGCATCTGCTGCCCTTTAATATGTAACTGCAGCCAACTGTGTCACTATGTCACTATGTCACTAAGCAGGTGGTTGAGAGGGACTGATTAAGCCCTGTCCAGCTAGGTCTCTCTCTCTCTCTGTTTAACTCTCTCTCTCTCTGTTTAACTCTCTCTCTCTGTTTAACTCTCTCTCTGTTTAACTCTCTCTCTCTGTTTAACTCTCTCTCTCTGTTTAACTCTCTCTCTCTCTGTTTAACTCTCTCTCTGTTTAACTCTCTCTCTGTTTAACTCTCTCTCTCTGTTTAACTCTCTCTCTCTCTGTTTAACTCTCTCTCTGTTCAACTCTCTCTCTCTCTGTTTAACTCTCTCTCTCTCTGTTAACTCTCTCTCTGTTTAACTCTCTCTCTGTTTAACTCTCTCTCTGTTTAACTCTCTCTCTCTGTTTAACTCTCTCTCTTTAACTCTGTTTAACTCTCTCTCGCTCTCTCTGTTTAACTCTCTCTCTCTCTGTTTAACTCTCTCTCTCTCTGTTTAACTCTCTCTGTTTATCTCTCTGTTTAACTCTCTCTTTAACTCCTCTCTGTTTAACTCTCTCTCTCTCTCTGTTTAACTCTCTCTCTGTTTAACTCTCTCTCTCTCTCTCTGTTTAACTCTCTCTCTCTCTGTTTAACTCTCTTTGTTTCTCTGTTTAACTCTCTCTCTGTTTAACTCTCTCTCTGTTTAACTCTCTCTCTCTCTCTGTTTAACTCTCTCTCTCTCTGTTTAACTCTCTCTCTCTGTTTAACTCTCTCTCTCTGTTTAACTCTCTCTCTCTCTGTTTAACTCTCTCTCTCTCTGTTTAACTCTCTCTGTTTAACTCTCTCTCTCTGTTTAACTCTCTCTCTGTTTAACTCTGTTTAACTCTCTCTTAACTCTCTCTGTTTAACTCTCTCTCTCTCTGTTTAACTCTCTCTCTGTTTAACTCTCTCTCTCTCTCTCTCTGTTTAACTCTCTTTAACTCTCTCTGTTTAACTCTCTCTCTCTGTTTAACTCTCTCTCTCTGTTTAACTCTCTCTCTCTCTCTGTTTAACTCTCTCTCTCTGTTTAACTCTCTGTTTAACTCTCTCTCTCTCTGTTTAACTCTCTCTCTGTTTAACTCTCTCTCTCTCTGTTTAACTCTCTCTCTCTGTTTAACTCTCTCTCTGTTTAACTCTCTCTCTGTTTAACTCTCTCTCTGTTTAACTCTCTTTAACTCTGTTTAACTCTCTCTCTCTGTTTAACTCTCTCTCTGTTTAACTCTCTCTCTCTGTTTAACTCTCTCTCTCTCTGTTTAACTCTCTCTCTCTCTCTGTTTAACTCTGTTTAACTCTCTCTCTGTTTAACTCTCTATCTCTCTGTTTAACTCTCTGTTTAACTCTCTCTCTGTTTAACTCTCTCTCTGTTTAACTCTCTCTCTCTCTCTGTTTAACTCTCTCTCTCTCTCTCTCTCTCTCTCTCTCTCTCTGTTTAACTCTCTCTCTCTCTCTCTCTCTCTGTTTAACTCTCTCTCTGTTTAACTCTGTCTCTCTGTTTAACTCTCTCTCTGTTTAACTCTCTCTCTCTGTTTAACTCTCTCTCTCTCTGTTTAACTCTCTCTCTCTCTGTTTAACTCTCTCTCTCTGTTTAACTCTCTCTCTCTGTTTAACTCTCTCTCTCTGTTTAACTCTCTCTCTCTGTTTAACTCTGTTTAACTCTCTCTGTTTAACTCTCTCTCTCTCTGTTTAACTCTTTCTCTCTGTTTAACTCTCTCTCTCTGTTTAACTCTCTCTCTCTGTTTAACTCTCTCTCTCTCTGTTTAACTCTCTCTCTCTCTGTTTAACTCTCTCTGTTTAACTCTCTCTCTGTTTAACTCTCTCTCTCTGTTTAACTCTCTCTCTCTGTTTAACTCTGTCTCTCTCTCTGTTTAACTCTCTCTCTCTCTGTTTAACTCTCTCTCTCTCTGTTTAACTCTCTCTCTCTCTCTGTTTAACTCTCTCTCTCTGTTTAACTCTCTCTCTCTTAACTCTCTCTGTTTAACTCTCTCTCTCTCTGTTTAACTCTCTCTGTTTCTGTTTAACTCTCTCTCTCTGTTTAACTCTCTCTCTCTCTCTCTCTCTGTTTAACTCTCTCTCTCTGTTTAACTGTCTAACTCTCTCTCTCTCTGTTTAACTCTCTCTCTCTCTCTGTTTAACTCTCTCTCTGTTTAACTCTCTCTCTGTTTAACTCTCTCTCTCTCTGTTTAACTCTCTCTCTCTGTTTAACTCTCTCTCTCTCTGTTTAACTCTCTCTGTTTAACTCTCTCTCTCTGTTTAACTCTCTCTCTCTCTCTGTTTAACTCTCTCTCTCTGTTTAACTCTCTCTCTCTCTGTTTAACTCTCTCTCTGTTTAACTCTCTCTCTGTTTAACTCTCTCTCTCTCTGTTTAACTCTCTCTCTGTTTAACTCTCTCTCTGTTTAACTCTCTCTCTCTCTGTTTAACTCTCTCTCTCTGTTTAACTCTCTCTCTCTGTTTAACTCTCTCTCTCTGTTTAACTCTCTCTCTCTGTTTAACTCTCTCTCTCTCTGTTTAACTCTCTCTCTCTCTGTTTAACTCTCTCTCTCTGTTTAACTCTCTCTCTCTCTCTCTGTTTAACTCTCTCTCTCTGTTTAACTCTCTCTCTCTGTTTAACTCTCTCTCTCTCTCTCTGTTTAACTCTCTCTCTCTCTGTTTAACTCTCTCTCTCTGTTTAACTCTCTGTTTAACTCTCTGTTTAACTCTCTCTGTTTAACTCTCTCTCTCTCTCTCTGTTTAACTCTCTCTGTTTAACTCTGTTTAACTCTCTCTCTGTTTAACTCTCTCTCTCTCTGTTTAACTCTCTCACCTATCTCTTTTCTCTGTCTATCTTTACACTATGCCTTTCTCTATTCTTTTTCTGTCCTTGTCACACTCACCTTTTTTCTCTCCCTCACCCCTCTCTCTTTCTCTCTGTCAATTCAATTTCAATTAAATTATCTCTTCTTTCTCTCTTTTTATATCTTCTCTGTCCCTCTCTTTCCCCCTCTATCTCACTCTATCCCCCACCCCCACTCTATCTCCTCTATCCCCCCACCCCCCACTCTATCTCACTCTATCCCCCACCCCGCCCCCTATCAATTCAATTCAATTCAAGGGGCTTTATTGGTATGGGAAACATGTGTTAACATTGCCAAAGCAAGTGAGGTAGATAATATACAAAAGTGAAATAAACAATAAAAATTAAGAGTAAACATTACAGGGGTGCACCAGCCACGCTCAAGGTACTAAAACGATATCATAACCGCCATCGATAAAAAAAAAGTACTGTGCAGCCAGTTTTCATCGACCTCGCCAAGGCTTTCGACTCTGTCAATCACCATATTCTTATCGGCAGACTCAATAGCCTCGGTTTCTCGGATGACTGCCTTGCCTGGTTCACCAATTACTTTGCAGACAGAGTTCAGTGTGTCAAATCGAGGGCATGCTGTCCGGTCCTCTGGCAGTCTCTATGGGGGTGCCACAGGGTTCAATTCTCGGGCCGACTCTTTTCTCTGTATATATCAATGATGTTGCTCTTGCTGCGGGCGATTCCCTGATCCACCTCTACTAGACGACACCATTCTATATACTTTCGGCCCGTCATTGACACTGTGCTATCTAACCTCCAAACGAGCTTCAATGCCATACAGCACTCCTTCCATGGCCTCCAACTGCTCTTAAACGCGAGTAAAACCAAATGCATGCTTTTCAACCGATCGCTGCCTGCACCCGCATGCCCGACTAGCATCACCACCCTGGATGGTTCCACCTTGAATATGTGGACATCTATAAGTACCTAGGTGTCTGGCTAGACTGCAAACTCTCCGTCCAGACTCACATCAAACATCTCCAATCGAAAATCAAATCAAGAGTCGGCTTTCTATTCCGCAACAAAGCCTCCTTCACTCACGCCGCCAAGCTTACCCTAGTAAAACTGACTATCCTACCGATCCTCGATTTCGCGATGTCATCTACAAAAATGGCTTCCAACACTCTACTCAGCAAACTGGATGCAGTCTATCACAGTGCCATCCGTTTTGTCACCAAAGCACCTTATACCACCCACCACTGCGACTTGTATGCTCTAGTCGGCTGGCCCTCGCACATATTCGTCGCCAGACCCACTGGCTACAGGTCATCTACAAGTCCATGCTAGGTAAAGCTCCGCCTTATCTAAGTTCACTGGTCACGATGGCAACACCCATCCGTAGCACACGCTCCAGCAGGTGTATCTCACTGATCATCCCTAAAGCCAACACCTCATTTGGCCGCCTTTCGTTCCAGTACTCTGCTGCCTGTGACTGGAACGAACTGCAAAATCGCTGAAGTTGGAGACTTTTATCTCCCTCACCAACTTCAAACATCAGCTATCCGAGCAGCTAACCGATCGCTGCAGCTGTACATAGTCTATTGGTAAATAGCCCACCCATTTCACCTACCTCATTCCCATACTGTTTTTATACTGTTTTTTATTTATTTATTTACTTTTCTGCTCTTTTTGCACACCAATATCTCTACCTGTACATGACCATCTGATCATTTATCACCCCAGTGTTAATCTGCAAAATTGTATTATTCGCCTACCTCCTCATGCCTTTTGCACACATTGTATATAGACTGCCCATTTTTTCTACTGTGTTATTGACTTGTTAATTGTTTACTCCATGTGTAACTCTGTGTTGTCTGTTCACACTGCTATGCTTTATCTTGGCCAGGTCGCAGTTGCAAATGAGAACTTGTTCTCAACTAGCCTACCTGGTTAAATAAAGGTGAAATAAAAAAATAAAATAAAAATACAGAAATCTATCCCTCCACCCCGCCTCTATCTCACTCTACCTCCCCCTCCCCTCTCTCTCTCTATCCCCCCACCCCGCCCTCTCTCTCGCTCTCTCTCTATGCCCCCAACCCCACCCCCTCTCTCTCTCTGCAGCAATCAGCCAGTCAGACAGTGCAGTAGCTTAAAGTCCAGCCTATGTGCTACAGACAGCTCTGTTCTGGGTCAGCTTGGGCTAATCTCATCTTCCTCTCATTAAAAGACCAACGGCTAACGGCTAACAGCTAACCACCACTAAGCAGCTGGGGTGCTTTGTGTGCCGAACAGCACAGTGAATATCAGTAGCATTACCCCAGGAACTGTCTGTCTGTCTATTGGTCTATTGAGGCTAGAAAGAGGAACACAGGTGTCTTAGCTCCAGAGAGAGGGCTGAATAGGTGCAAACAAATCAACTATTCAGTTCAGTACAATATAGAATAGAAAAGAATATCACAAAGATCCCACTTATAACAAATTACAACTTGTAAAGCTTGATGAAGCCTTCATAAACCCTTTTATAAGACCTATATGTTGGAAAAATATAGACAGTACCAGTCAAAAGTTTGGACACACCTACTCATTCAAGGATTTTTCTTTATTTTTACTCTTTTGTACATTGTAGAATAACAGTGAAGACATCAAAATGATGAAATAACACACATGGGATCATGTAGTCACCCAAGAAGTGTTAAACAAATCAAAATATATTTTATATTTGAGATTCTTCAAAGTAGCCAACATTTGCCTTGATGACAGCTTTGCACACTCTTGGCATTCTCTCAACCAGCTTCATGAGGTAGTCACCTGGAATGCATTTCAATTAACATGTGTGCCTTGTTAAGTTCATTTGTGGAATTTCTTTCCTTCTTAATTCATTTGAGCCAGTTAGTTGTGTTGTGACAGGGTGGAAATACAGAAGACAGCCCTATTTGGTAAAAGAACAAGTCCATATTATGGAAAGAACAGCTCAAAAAAGCAAAGAGAAATGACAGTCCATCATTACTTGAAGACATGAACTTTTAATGTTTCTTCAAGTGTAGTCGCAAAAACATCAAGAGCTATGATGAAACTGGCTCTCATGAGGACCACCACAGGAAAGGAAGACTCAGAGTTACCTCTGGTGCAGAGGATACATTCATTAGAGTTAACTGCACCTCAGATTGCAGCCCAAATGAACTCAGCAAAAAGAAACGTCCCTTTTTCAGGACCCTGTCTTTCAAAGGTAATTCGTAAAAAATCCAAATAACTTCACAGATCTTCATTGTAAAGGGTTTAAACACTGTTTCCCATTATTGTTCAATGAACCATAAACAATTCATACACATGCACCCGTGGAACGGTAGTTAAGACACTAACAGTTTACAGACGGTAGGCAATTAAGGTCACAGTTATGAAAACTTAGAACACCAAAGAGGCCTTTCTACTGACTCTGAAAAACACCAACAGAAAGATGGTCCATGCTCATCGTGAACATGCCTTAGGCATGCTGCAAGGAGGCATGAGGACTGTAGATGTGGCCAGGAAATAAATTGAAATGTCAGTACTGTGAGACGCCTAAGACAGCTTACAGGGAGACAGGACGGACGCAGATCTGTACATCTGAACATCACACCTGCGGGACAGGTACAGGATGGCAACAACAACTGCCCGAGTTACACCAGGAATGCACAATCCCTCCATCAGTGCTCAGACTGTCCACAATAGGCTGTAAGGCAGGTCCTCACCAGACATCACCGGCAACAATGTCGCCTATGGGCACAAACCCACCGTCGCTGGACCAGACTGGACTAGCAAAAAGTGCTCTTCACTGACGATTTGCGGTATTGTCTCACCAGGGGTGATGGTCGGATTTTTGCTATTGTCGAAGGAATGAGCGTTACACCGAGGCCTGTACTATGGAGCGGGATCGATTTGGAGGTGGAGGGTCCGTCATGGTCTGGGGCGGTGTGTCACAGCATCATCGGACTGAGCTTGTTGTCATTGCAGGCAATCTCAACACTGCGTTACAGGAAGACATCCTCCTCCCTCATGTGGTAACCTTCCTGCAGGCTCATCCTGACATGACCCTCCAGCATGACAATGCCACCAGCCATACGTCTCGTTCTGTGCGTGATTTCCTGCAAGACAGGAATGTCAGTGTTCTGCCATGGCCAGCGAAGAGCCCGGATCTCAATCCCATTGAACACGTCTGGGACTTGTTGTATTGGAGGGTGAGGGCTAGGGCTATTCCCCCCAGAAATGTCCGGGAACTTGCAGGTGCCTTGGTGGAAGAGTGGGGTAACATCTCACAGCAAGAACAGGCAAATCTGGTGCAGTTCATGAGGAGGAGATGCACTGCAGTACTTAATGCAGCTGGTGGCCACACTAGATACTGACTGTTACTTTTGATTTTGACCCCCCTTTGTTCAGGGACACATTATTCCATGTCTGTTAGTCACATGTCTGTGGAACTTGTTCAGTTTATGTCTCAGTTGTTGAATCTTGTTATGTTCATACAAATGTTTACACATGTTAAGTTTGCTGAAAATAAACGCAGTTGAAAGTGAGGAACGTTTCTTTATTTGCTGAGTTTAAATGCTTCACAGAGTTCAAGTTTTTATTGATTTATTTCAACTTTATTTAACCAGGTAGGCAAGTTGAGAACAACTTCAGTAACAGGCACATCTCAACATCAACTGTTCAGAGGAGACTACGTGAATCAGGCCTTCATGGTCGAATTGCTGCAATTAAACCACTACTAAATGACACCAACAATAAGAAGAGACTTGCTTGTGCGAAGAAACACGAGCAATGGACATTAGATCGGTGGAAATCTGTCCTTTGGTCTGATGAATCCAAATTTGAGATTTTTGGTTCCAACCACTGTGTCTTTGTGAGAATCAAAGTAGGTGAATGGATGATCTCTACATGTTTGTTTCCCACCGTGAAGCATGGAGAAGGAGGTGTGATTGTGTGAGAGTGCTTTGCTGGTGACACCGTCTGTAATTGATTTAGAATTCAAGGCACACTTAACTAGTATGGCAACCACAGCATTCTGCACGATACACCATCCTATCTGGTTTATGCTTAGTGGGACTATCATTTGTTTTTCAACAGGACAATGACCCAAAACACACCTCCAGGCTGTGTAAGGGCTATTTGACCAAGAAGGAGAGTGATGGAGTGCTGCATTATATGACCTGGCCTCCACAATCACCCGAACTCAACCCAATTGAGATGGTTTGGGATGAGTTGGACCACAGAGTGAAGGAAAAGCAGCCAACAAGTGCTCCGCATATGTGGGAACTCTTTCAAGACTGTTGCAAAAGCATTCCAGGTGTAACGGTTCTCTTGGTGTGAAGGAGAGTCGGACCAAAATGCAGCGTGTAGATTGCGATCCATGTTTTAATAAACAAACGTAACACGAATCTAAATACAAACACTACAAAAAACAATAAACATAACGAAAACCGAAACAGCCTATACTTGTGTACACTAACACATAGCCAGGAACAAGGACACTAAGGACAATCACCCACAAAACACTCAAAGAATATGGCTGCCTAAATATAGTTCCCAATCAGAGACAACGATAAACACCTGCCTCTGATTGAGAACCACTCCAGACAGCCATAGACTTTGCTAGATCACCCCACTAGCTACAATCCCAATACATACCAAAACCCCAAGACAAAACACACCACAATACAAAAACCCCATGCCACACCCTGGCCTGACCCAAACATGAAGATAAACACAAAATACTTCGACTAGGGCGTGACACCAGGTGACTCATGGAGCTGGTTGAGAGAATGCAAAGCTGTCATCAAGGCAAAGGGTGGCTACTTTGAAGAATCTGAAGTATAAAATATATTTTGATTTGTTTACCACTTTTCAGTTACATGATTCCATATGTGTTATTTCATAGTTTTGATGACTTCACTATTATTCTATAACGTAGAAAATAGTAAAAATAAAGAAAATGAGTGGTGTGTCCAAACTTTTGACTGGTACTGCATATCTTAAAGGCAACATCAAGCTACAGAGCCTATATACTATGGGTGGAAAATGAATCATGCCACATTTGGCAAAGACCAGATGTAATTACTTTTACCCTGTATATGGTCTGACTTATATTTTTTGTGAAGCATTTGTGTCGTGCTTATGAAGACATTATGAATGCTATGTAAGCCTTTACAAATGTTTATTTGTTTAAAGTGCGACCCGTTCAGAGTCATTATTATGTGAAGACATTCAAGTTGGCTTTGGAAATGGTACATTGTCGCTACCCCAGTTTATAATGCTGCCATATTCATGATGAGAGGTATAGGTGTTTGGTGACGTTGCCCTAGACGCTGATCCTGGGTCAGGTTTGCATTTCCCCCACTGATGGTTAAGGTTACCTGAAACTGCTCCTAGATTAGTTTCACCTAACCTAGGGGACTAGAGGTGAATGGGTCGACTACTGCTTTGTTTACCTAACAAACTGACATCCATGGGTAGTTTGATCCTGGGGACTCACACCACATGGTGTTGTGGTAAAACTGGTTTTCTTAGTGGTAAAATGTGCAGTGTGAAGTATATAAGAAACACAATGAACCACGTAGCCGCCATGTAGGCTGAACAGAACACTGAAGCTCTCATCACTTTTTATCATCATGTTAATGAAGAAGCACCTTTAATTGGAATCATGTTAATGAAGAAGCACCTTTAATTGGAATCATGTTAATGAAGAAGCACCTTTAATTGGAATCATGTTTCCCTGTTGACTGAATGTCCAGTTTGCTCTTTATTCCCTCCTTGATGAGATTGTGTTGGCAGGATAATATCTGTTCTTTACCATTAAAATACTCAGATCAGCCCATAGACCTGTACTCATACAATTATCATCTATTTCTATGCCTATATTATTCAGACCGTGAATCGAGCAGGTGAAAGGACAATATAATGTGTTGAAACAAAAAAACCAAATCTTATATAACTAAATTATTATTAATATACAGTAGTATGGGACTTGTGATTTCTGATAGGTGGAAAAAGCTATTATTTTAATGTAATTTTATATTCCTGTAACAATAGCTATTTCTGCCAGGTGGAAAAAGCTATTATTTTAATTTAGTTTTACATTCCATACAATAAATACACGGTCCTTTCCATATCTTCAAGTGGGTCAGATATCACGCACCGCGCGTCTATAGTGAAATTCCAGATGTTTTAAAGCCAGCATTCAAGCCCCCTAATACAAGACAATGTGACAATGCGACAATGCAACAAAAAAAAGAGTGAGGGGGTTGGATTGGGGGGGGGGGGTTCCAATAACAAGAGGTGCCCATCCCGCGTTCTCAGGTTCGGAGCGGTTGATTTTAGCATAGCAATTGTGAGCGCAGAGTGAGGTGACAAAGGCGAGTGTTTCTCGTCTCAATGGCTCTGAATTGGTTTGAAATGTCCTTTGTTTTGAAAGAAGCGGCTCCCCCGCTGTCCCCCCTCCCCGCGGGGTCCTTGCCTGGCCAGAAAGGGCACGTTGGTCGCTGGATGCAGAAAGACCTCTCACCCGCCCCTCCTCCCCTTCCCAGCTCCCCACCATGCGGCTAACGTTTACATAATGCCACGCAATAAACTGAAATATGCAAACTGACAATAGCTATTGTCATTAGGACTGTATTGTTGGATGATATAGGACCTGTAGAAAAAATATATATGTGAAACTGTTGTGTTCTGTCTCATTGCATTTTTTTTACGGGGTGAATGATATTCTAGAATCGAAATAACACTGCGCCTTGAATTTGGGGACCTTAATCAGTAGTTTAGCTACTTTACATTTGAGTAATTTAGCAGACGCTCTTATCCAGAGCAATTCTGGTTAAATGAAGGGCACATTGACAGATCTTTCACCTAATCAGCACGAACCAGCGACCTTTCGGGTGCCTGCCCAACACTCTTCACCGCGAGGCTACCTGCCACCTTTATGAATGTTTAGGCTATTACCATCTTAACTCAATTTCCATCATTCAAACAATAAACACTGTTAATAGACGTTTACTATACCTGGTATAGCCTATAGCCTACAGCACGTATTATAGTAGGGTATCCTAGCACTAAGCTTTAATATCTGGGCCAGTAGATCTAATGATGTATTGGGTTTTCCCCTAGTTTAGGACGCGGTGTGGTAACTCTCTCTGTCGCTGCGCTCTTCACTGGTGTAAACATTCTCAGAAATGAGTGGTGTTTGAACGCAACAATTAATTACCTGCTAGCTGTTGGTTTCAAGTCCCAAGCAAATAGGCAGAGAGACACTGATATCACGGAGGCAAATGCCTGTCACGATGAGCGTGCCAATTCAGTGCGAGGATGTTTCGAAAATCATTCTACAGCTACAGTTATTGTTAGTGATCATTAAATACATGTGTCATGAGTCATGATAGGCTTTAATGCCAAGAGCTGGCCGACATTTGCAGAGAGAGAAGGAGAGAGGGGAGGGAGAGAGAGAGGGGGTCTTGCCAGAGAAAAACAAAACAAAAAGCTCATGTCTGGGCATGCCCTGCAACACACGTTTTTATAAATTGATTTAAAAAAGCTTATCATTTGACATATGATAGTAATATAATGTCTGAGTTTTGGCCTCATAGCATTGTTTTATATACAATTACGCGCTATGTTTTTCTAAATGATACGTCTCATTTTGACGCATAGACCTATGTGTAAATTGGGTAGTTTGCATATTTATTTTAAAAATAACAAAGCGACGCATGCAATCAGCCGACAAAAGCTTTTTTGATTGAAAATGCGCTATTTGACACACAAAGAAAAGCCACATGGGGATATAATAACCGCATGACCTCATTTATTTACATGCGCTTGTAATAAACATGCGGGCGCTCAGGAAGAGACCACTATTTATTACACAGTAGGCATAAACAACAAAGCTCCTCATGAGGAAGTCGGAATATAAACGCATTTCTTTTCTTATCAAAAAAATACTGCGTTTTGTTGTAGGGAGACAACAAAGGAGGGAGTACAGGCTATTTCTTTCAGGGACTGTGGAAGCGCTTCTGTGACCTCCCATCCACCGCGCCTGTCCAATCGGTTCCGGCTATGCAAATTCACCAAGCAGCGCCGCACCGACCCTGCCCTGGTGGGTGACGTCATTCGCACATATCCCCCAGTAGTGCTGTCTGGCTCTGCAGCAAGTCAGACAGAAACAGAAAAGAGCTGAGTGTGTGAGTCCAGTTGGGAGGGGCTCTGTGAAGGAATATTACCACCGCCGGCGTTCCATCAAAGCCAACCTACAACTCTGGAATAGGCATTTCTGTGCCCTTCTCAAGGCACATTTCGGGATTCGGGCTCATCAACAAGAAAATAGGTCCCTTTCTGGTAGGGCGGATTGCTTGCACTGATTTTGTAACTGAGAGGAGAAAGAAAAAAGCGCACTGATTTGCACCATTGCTTTGAAACCGGTCGGGTGCCCCATTTTCCCATCATCACTCCTTTTCCTACCCAGCTTCCGTGTTTCCCTCTTTGTCTGCGCTCACTGCTCCAGACTGCAAAAACGCAAAGATGCCTAGCTCACTGTTCGCGGAGATGGAGAGGAATGGGAGCAACCAGGAGAACGCCCTGG
This sequence comes from Oncorhynchus nerka, assembly GCF_034236695.1. Lineage (NCBI taxonomy): Eukaryota > Metazoa > Chordata > Actinopteri > Salmoniformes > Salmonidae > Oncorhynchus > Oncorhynchus nerka. Next base: position 92,417 of record NW_027040019.1, read on the forward strand.
ACGACCAGAGAGCCCTGCAGTTAGCCCTGGACCAGCTCTCCTTGCTCGGCTTGGACAACGACGAGAACGGGCTATATGACAACGAGTCTAGCCGGAAAAAGAGTGTCAATATGACCGAATGTGTCCCTGTGCCTAGTTCGGAGCATGTAGCTGAAATCGTCGGCAGACAAGGTGAGGAGGTTACTATATTTGCTTTTCGCTGTTTCTTTGTTAGGATACAATCTTCCAGCTATAGCCAGCAGCTGGCCAGAGTCCATGTTACACTGACTGACTGACTGTTACACATACGTGCAGAATATGGGTTTCCACCTCCCTTCCACTGCAATATGTCAGTTGTTATCCTCGGCAAAACAAAGGCAAGCGAAGGAATAGTTTGTCTGCTACGGTAGTGATCATATAGACAGGCAGCGCTCTGACGGGGAGTGTTATATTTCCACAAGGGATTCACTCCCTTTGTCATGTTATAACACTCTTGTCCCAGATAGGCTTCTGCCTCAGCCCACGACGCCAGGGATTTTCAATCCTCGGCTGCTTTCCTCAACTGTTCCCCATTTTTAATTATACAATAGTTACACCTGGAGGCGGTTGGAACAGAACTTTATGCAATTATGCCCGGAAATTGAATCAACCAAGTAGAATTATCTATGTTCGTATAATCCCAAGATACATTTTAATTAAATAAAATGTATCTTGACAGTTAGTCGATATTTCCTTTGCATTTCTCTTATCATATGTTGCTGTGCTAAGGGGAAATCATGGATTCTGCAGGCATCCCCCCACCCATTTACTTGTGCTATTTTTGACCTCATCTGGCATATGGACATGATAGTCGTAGAGCATGTGGTTTGAATTTATCCCAGATAAGAATAGGGTGAATTATTTTTCTAGCCTTTGAAATAGCTGAGAATAAAAACACAAACTCACACATCCCTGCTGTTTCAAGCAGCACATCGACCACATTTCCACCCGTCACATGATGCTTTTTGTCCCTCAACATGTTGACATGCACTTACTGTCCCCTTTTCCTGTGTGACCACAGGATGCTTTTTGTCCCTCAACATTTTGACATGCACTTACTGTCCCCTTTTCCTGTGTGACCACAGGATGCTTTTTGTCCCTCAACATTTTGACATGCACTTACTGTCCCCTTTTCCTGTGTGACCACAGGATGCTTTTTGTCCCTCAACATTTTGACATGCACTTACTGTCCCCTTTTCCTGTGTGACCACAGGATGCTTTTTGTCCCTCAACATTTTGACATGCACTTACTGTCCCCTTTTCCTGTGTGACCACAGGATGCAAAATCAAAGCCCTACGAGCCAAGACCAACACCTACATCAAGACGCCCGTGCGTGGCGAGGAGCCGGTGTTCGTGGTGACCGGGAGGAGGGAAGACGTCGCTATGGCAAGGAGAGAGATCATCTCTGCGGCTGAGCACTTCTCCATGATCCGGGCCTCCCGGAACAAGAACACAAGCATCAACGGGACAACGGGAGGTGGTACCCCGGCCCCTGGACCCCCCAACCTACCAGGCCAGACCACCATCCAAGTCCGGGTTCCTTACAGGGTTGTTGGGCTGGTCGTGGGTCCCAAGGGGGCCACCATCAAGCGCATCCAGCAGACAACCCACACCTACATCGTGACTCCCAGCCGGGACAAGGAGCCCGTGTTCGAGGTGACGGGCATGCCTGAGAACGTGGACCGTGCTCGGGAGGAGATCGAGGCCCACATCACCATGCGGACTGGTGGCCTCATTGAGCTCCAGGACGAGAACGACTTCCATGCCAATGGCACGGATGTCGGGTTTGACATTCATGGCCACCCCACCCTATGGTCCAAGCCCAGTAACCCGCAGAGCGCTGCCACCACATCGGGACGCAAACCTTTCTCCAACTACCGCAACGACTCATCATCCTCCCTGGGCAGCGCGTCCACAGACTCCTACTTCGCACCAACAGCGGCTCGCGCATGGCGGACTACAGCCCCCCCTCCCCAGCGCTCAGCTACACCGCCAGCAACGGCAACAACAACAACAACAACCTGAACATCAACACCAACGGGAATGGCTTTGTCTATGGTGGCGACGTCATCTCGCCCGACTGCACTGACATGACCTTCAGCGACACCTCACCTGGGTTCAACCCCACGCCGGCCCCGCCCGGCCTCCTCTGGTCCCAGTACGAGCGGGGGATGACTCCCTCCTCCTCATCCTCCAGCTCCCCTACCTCCACCTCCTCTGCCATCTACCCATCAGCCAATGCTTCCACGAACGCCAACGGGATGGCGACGAGCCAGAGGAGGATGAACGGCGGCTGTACCCCCCAGCCCCGCCTGTCCCCACCCCTCCAAAACAACCACGCCGGAGGACCCACCGATCACCCCCTGGCCCGGAGAGTCCGCAGCGACCCAGGAGGAGGCCCCCGGTGCTTCCACGGGTACCCCAGCTCCAACGGCATGGCCTCTCTGCCCGGGCCCCACCTCCCCGGGGTGCCCTGCGACTCCTCAGCCTCCTCTTCATCCTCTTCCTCCTCCACCAGCCGAAAGGGCAGCCGCGACTGCTCCTTGTGCTTTGAGAGCGAGGTAATTGCAGCTCTGGTGCCCTGTGGCCACAACCTGTTTTGTATGGAGTGTGCCAACCGCATCTGCCAGAGGAGTGAGCCCAAATGCCCCGTGTGCCACACAGGGGTCACTCAGGCCATACGTATATTTTCATAAGACGTTGTCTCTGACTCTCTGACTATGATGTTATTACCAAGATGACCAAGTCTTTCTTGACTGACAATATTACCAAGATGACTGGGTCTTGACTACGATAGCAACAACCACAACTAAAACAAGACTCTTGTTCTGCTTGAAAGGATCCTATTGTATGGGGATATATGTTTGTGTATATACATATGTATGTATAGGAAAGCTGCAGTATCCAAAAAAGGGATAGACAACCCTCATCAGGGCTCCGTGGGAATAGTTTATAACTTACTATAGCTTGAGGGAGAAAGATATTTTCAACATCTACAAATGCATGTTTAAAATACTCCAGCATAGTAATCAGTAGTCGTAGTAATGAATTGTACACAACATTTATGAAGTTAGGAGAAAGGCAGAAAGGTCTTGGACTGAGGTACTTAAGAGTCGTTTGGTCAGACTGTTAGCAGAGAAAAGCCTCCCTGTTTCACTGATTGAATGTCGGAGGGAGACAAGTTTGTCAGGACATCGGCTTCTTAAGTTCTTGTAAGGTGAAGATACTGCAGTTTAAGGTCAGCCAACCATGTGAGGGAGTACAACAACATATCCTGCTTATATATGTATAGAATGGGGAAATATTCCATGTCGATGAAAAAGTTGTAATATTAATTACGTTAATACAGATTGAAGTATGTTATTCTTTTTTGACTTGAAAGATTATATTTGGTATTGCAAAGATGTTTACAGATATTTTTATTTAAGTTCAGTGAACTTTTTTGTAGCTGGGTTGAAATGTGTTTTATTTTTTTAGTATGACCTTATGGCAATGATCACTGTATTATTTAAATATCACACAGACTGTGGAGGAAATACAAGAACCACAAGGATGCCTATTTACATTTGACAGTATTCTGTTGGGATGGAGTTTTTATAGGTTCAGCAAAAAATGTCTTTTAAATCGCTTCACCCAGCATATTTTCTATTCAGTAATATAAAGCATATTTTATTCTATATTATTACGAAATGTTGAAATGTATAAAACTTAGTAAGTCAAACAAAAAAGAACAAAAAAACATTTATGCTTTCTAAAAATTTGTATGAATTAGATTCCAGTGGGATTTACAGACTTCTGTTGCACCACTATAGTTTTAATATTTCTATTTTATTACATTTGTTTACCACTTGTTTATGTATATGTAGGTGCTGTTACTTGAGTGTAAATGTACTTTATTGAGCAAAGTTTAAGAACAAAGTATATTTTATTTTATGATAAAGGGCCTTTAACCTCGCGTCAAATACTAATGTTATATTTGCAGAGACAAGATTTGAAAATGTATCGAGAGTTTTATTTTTCTGACAGTTCTACATGATAAAGTAAAACTTAAGTAACGGTGCTACTTTGTTTAGAAAAATGATTTCTATATAAGTCCAATAAAAAAGGGTACATTCATGAGTTGTCTGCTTCATGTCTTGTTTATATGATGGATTACTTGTCATTCAGCATTGCAGACAGAAAAGTTACAAATAGAGCTGATTTGATTAACTTTATTATCTCACCGTGGGTTAAAATTCATTTGATCATTTGCTTAAAAAGGAGGCAGGACATAACACACAGTACAAACATAATGAAATAGTGACCCATAATAACAGTGAGCCTGATTGCAAACGCTCTACCTTACAGATATCTATCTGAATGTTCTATAACACTACAGTACATCCTCCTGAACAGGCCCCAGTGTTCAATCAATGTCTGCTCTACCTTACAGATATCTATCTGAACATTCTATAACACTACAGTACATCCTCCTGAACAGGCCCCAGTGTTCAATCAATGTCTGCTCTACCTTACAGATATCTATCTGAACGTTCTATAACACTACAGTACATCCTCCTGAACAGGCCCCAGTGTTCAATCAATGTCTGCTCTACCTTACAGATATATATCTGAATGTTCTATAACACTACAGTACATCCTCCTGAACAGGCCCCAGTGTTCAGTCAATGTCTGCTCTACCTTACAGATATCTATCTGAATGTTCTATAACACTACAGTACATCCTCCTGAACAGGCCCCAGTGTTCAATCAATGTCTGCTCTACCTTACAGATATCTATCTGAACGTTCTATAACACTACAGTACATCCTCCTGAACAGGCCCCAGTGTTCAATCAATGTCTGCTCTACCTTACAGATATCTATCTAAATGTTCTATAACACTACAGTACATCCTCCTGAACAGGCCCCAGTGTTCAGTCAATGTCTGCTCTACCTTACAGATATCTATCTGAATGTTCTATAACACTACAGTACATCCTCCTCCTGAACAGGCCCCAGTGTTCAATCAATGTCTGCTCTACCTTACAGATATCTATCTGAACGTTCTATAACACTACAGTACATCCTCCTGAACAGGCCCCAGTGTTCAATCAATGTCTGCTCTACCTTACAGATATCTATCTGAATGTTCTATAACACTACAGTACATCCTCCTGAACAGGCCCCAGTGTTCAATCAATGTCTGCTCTACCTTACAGATATCTATCTGAATGTTCTATAACACTACAGTACATCCTCCTGAACAGGCCCCAGTGTTCAATCAATGTCTGCTCTACCTTACAGATATCTATCTGAATGTTCTATAACACTACAGTACATCCTCCTGAACAGGCCCCAGTGTTCAGTCAATGTCTGCATGGGTCTCACACTGAACACACACACAGATACCTTAGGTCACTTTGCGTAAAGGCATTTGCTATGCTAATGACCATATTGTTTAGCTGAAACAGACCGTGAAAGATACACTGAGAAAGGGAAGGGTCCTCCACACTGTTTCAGTTGAATGGTTTTCTGCACATTTGACCCCTCTCTCTTCCCTAATGAAGTCAGCCAGAGTGTTGGAGGGACCGACATTATTAGCTTTGGCCTAATTATTTCTCTTGAAGGCAGAGTGAAAGAGAGAGAGAAGAGGCATAAAGAGAGCAGGCAGAGAGAGCAAAAAGAGGGAGAGAGGAGGAAGACAGGAGAGAGAGGGGCTGAGTGCGCTGCTCTGTCGCTAATTAGATATCTTACTGTACTGTATGTGACCTATTCTGGTACAAATTAAGTTGCTAATAGATCACCATCTATGGCCCCTTCTAGGTCTCCTTTGTCAAACACGTCAGTCTTGAAGCTAATTTTAGTTTGTGAAGTATTTTCTTTGATTATAGAAAACATGTTTGTACCCATCATTGAGTATAAGGGTGTATAACATAGGAGTATGTTCATATAGGTAGACCAGTATAACATAAGAGTATGTTCATATAGGTAGACCAGTATAACATAAGAGTATGTTCGAATAGGTAGACCAGTATAACATAAGAGTATGTTCATATAGGTAGACCAGTATAACATAAGAGTATGTTCATATAGGTAGACCAGTATAACATAAGAGTATGTTCATATAGGTAGACCAGTATAACATAAGAGTATGTTTGTTAGGTAGACCAGTATAACATAAGAGTATGTTCATAAAGGTAGACCAGTATAACATAAGAGTATGTTTGTATAGGTAGACCAGTATAACATAAGAGTATGTTCATATAGGTAGACCAGTATAACATAAGAGTATGTTCGTATAGGTAGACCAGTATAACGTAAGAGTATGTTTCATATAGGTAAACCAGTATAACATAAGAGTATGTTTTGTACAGGCAGACCTGTGCTGTTGTTGACAATTCAATCAACAAGGCAAAGTGACAGGTGTGAGACTGCATGACATGAAAAGACTAGTATGAGACTGTTGAAAGGGCAAGAGAAGAAGTGAGACAGTGACACAGTACTTCTGCAGCAGTTTGCCCTCCCTCTTCATCCTCTTCCTGGTCCCGTGACATGTGTTCAGCTCCGGAGTGAAGTTTCCCCCTAGATGCATATCATGAATCGCTTCTCTTCCTCCAATCCTAACCTTTACCAGTAATGGGAGAAATGCATAACTGACCCAAAATTAGCGTTCAGGGGCAACTTCAACGAACTTCACCCTACAACCATGTGCTCATGTTGGAAAGACTGACGTTGGAACACATGCTCGGCTGCTAGATACTACCACATTTAAGTGGAGCTAGGGAGAGAAACAGGGCTCTAATGATACGTTTCAAATGGAAACATCCAAGCCCGGCCCGGCAGAAATTGGCCACGTAAACCATTCTATTAGGTAACAATTCCAAGCTCTGTCGAGAGAAGAGCTGACAAGTGTTTTATTCTCGAATGCAGAACACATGGGCAGGCACAGAGCAGTGCACAGACACAGTCGCTCTGGACGTTGACACGGTGGGGTTCTAACTGAAAATGTGTGTCCCAAATGGCACCCTATTCCCTTTATAGTACACTTCTTTTGACCCGGGAACATAAGGCTCTGGTCAAAACTAGTACAGGTATAGTCAATAGGGTGCCCGAAAAGACAGACAGACAGACAGACAAGAGAGATTTGGATAAAGATATGAACGCTAATAATGACAGTGGACATTCATGTTTTGCTTTCTTTCTTCACAAATGTATGTTTTAGATTGAGAAAGTATTTTCTTGGTCTGAAACAATTTAGTAAAAATGTGAGCATGCCGTCACTTACTGCTGTAGCTTCTGTGGTGATTCGGCAGGGGAAGCAGGTCATTCATTACACTATCTATTTTTAAAATGTAGCTCAGAGGCCCTCTGACTGACATGTCTGTGTTCCTGCCTCTGTTAGCAGGAGAAAGGCAGCAGAACTTGTCTAGTAGCCCTGACCTAAATGTAACTGGGTATTTAATGGACCTCCCTCTAACACACACACACACACACACATGTTTTTTTTTTTAACTATCATTTCGGGGACCAAACAATTAATTCACATTCAAAATCTTATTTTCCACAACCCCTAACCTTAACCCTAAACCCTAACTCCTAAACATAACCCTAACCCTAAAACGAACCCCCCAAGTCTAAAATAGCTTTTTCCCTTGTGGGGACTGGCAAAATGTCCCCATTGCCTGAATTTTCCTAATTTTACTTCTGGTCTTCACAAGGATAGTAAAACCAAAAACACACAGACAATCTACATTTCTCACAGACAGACAAGAAGAAGACAAAAAGGAGGCCAGATCGATTACCTGTCACTATCGCGACTAACTTCCACTGACCTTATCTCAACACACACACACACACACTCTCTCTCTCTCTCTCTCTCTCTCTCTCTCACTCTCTCTCTCTCTCTCTCTCTCTCTCTCTCTCTCTCTCTCTCTCTCCCTCCCTCCTTTCCTGGCCCCCTCCTGGCCCCTCTCCCTCTCCACTCCTTCTATCCCTCCCCTGACTGAACAAGTCATCAAGAACAGGCTGTATGGGTTTTTCCTGGTAGAGAAAAGGAGTGAAAGACAGAAAGGTGGAAAGAGGAGAGGCATGGTTAATACTTCCAACCATAGGTAATACTGTGTTCTCATTTTATTACAATGTTTCCAACAACTATAGACTACAGACCAGGAGCTGAATTCACCCCTGAATGGACAAAGCTGCTGTAAACAGTGCTCCAGGGTGAAGTTTCTAGGGTCAGCTTCCTCTCCCCAATCCCAACCTTAACCATTATTGGGGATAATGCAAAACCGACCCAAGATCAGCTTCTTGAGACTAAGGCAGCCTCAAACTACACCATAGTATACACTTTAAGGTGGACCAATGACACCATTCTGCCATGTCAACGAGTTCCCTGGCTGGAAGTCTTCTAGAGTTCACAGGTCCATTAAGATAACGTGTGATGGATGTTTCAGAGGCAGCTGATAGTTAGTCAATCAGACAAAACTCTGTCTGATTATAGTCTGACGTGAATAATCGTACTGTGTCCCTTGACATACGCACGTACACAAAACACCTATCATACCAAAACATGTGTTATAATGACATAATAACAGGTTGAAGACTGTGCCTTGGGGTTTCTTCACTATGAATCAAAGCAGTGAAATCACTATGTAGAGCATTGCCACTGAACAAGCCACAACTTATGTTTCCCTGTAAAACGCTGAGCCACATAGTGGGAGAACAGTTCAGTCATGAAAGAATGAACAGAGACCATCCGTGGGCATACATCATGTGCATCAAGTGCAAAACATTTTTTGAGGGGAGTGATACACATATGAACTGTTGAACTGTTGTCCTCTTTCAGTAAGTGTAGGGATGGATGTATAAGAAAGATCAATGAATAGTTTGAACATTTGTAAAAAATAAATAGATGAATAAACACTAATATATCTTGATTAGAAAAGTTTTCAACCCCCTGAGTCAGTACATGTTATAATCACCCTTGGCAGCTATTACAGCTGTGAACCTTTCTGGGTATGTTTCTAAGAACTAAACACCTGAATTGTACAATATTTGCACATTATTAAAAAGAAAAAATATTCCAGCTCTGTCCGGTAGGTTGTTGATCATTGCTAGACAGCCATTTTCATGTCTTGACATATATTTATAACTAGGCCACTAAGGAGCATTCAATGTCGTCTTGGTAAGCAACTCCACTGTATATTTAGCCTTGTGTTTTAGGTTATTGTCCTGCTGAAAGGTAAACGTGTCTCCTAGTGTCTGTTGGAATGCAAATTAACCAGGATTTCCTCTAGGATTTTGCTTAGTGCTTAGCTCTATTCTGTTTCCTTTCACCCTAAATCTTGGCGATGACAAGCATACCCATAACATGATGCAGCCACTACCATGCTGTAAAATATGAAGAGTGATACTCAGTGATGTGTTGTATTGGATTTGCCCCAAACATAACGCTTTGTATTCAGGACATAAAGTCAATTTCTTTGCCACATTATTTGCAGTTTTACTTTAGTGCCTTATTGCGAACAGGATGCTTGTTTTGGAATATTTATATTCTGTACAGCAGGGTTCCCAAACTGGCGGCCTGAATTTGGCCCAAGGGTAGTTTCATTTGGCATCCCATGTTTTCTGCAATTGTTTTTATGTACTATTGTATTTTTCTTGTTGGATATAAAAGACTGTAAAAACACAAGGAAATCAGCTCCAAGTATTTACAAGCATAATACAGTGACAAGTGATCATATACAAATCTAAGCAAGGTTGAAATGATTATGTTTTAGTAAACCCCTCCCTGGTGCTGCAGGGCGCCAGGCTTCCTTCTGTCACGCCTGCTTCCGTTCCCCCTCCCTGGTGCTGCAGGGCGCCAGGCTTCCTTCTATCACGCCTGCTTCCGCTCCCCCCTGGTGCTGCAGGGCGCCAGGCTTCCTTCTGTCTCGCCTGCTTCGTTCCCCCTCCCTGGTGCTGCAGGGCGCCAGGCTTCCTTCTGTCTCGCCTGCTGGGTGCTGCAGGGCGCCAGGCTTCTTTCTGTCACGCCTGCTCCCGTTCCCCCTCCCTGGTGCTGCAGGGCGCCAGGCTTCCTTCTGTCACGCCTGCTTCCGTTCCCCCTCCCTGGTGCTGCAGGGCGCCAGGCTTCCTTCTGTCTCGCCTGCTTCCGTTCCCCCTCCCTGGTGCTGCAGGGCGCCAGGCTTCCTTCTGTCACGCCTGCTTCCGTTCCCCCTCCCTGGTGCTGCAGGGCGCCAGGCTTCCTTCTGTCTCGCCTGCTTCCGTTCCCCCTCCCTGGTGCTGCAGGGCGCCAGGCTTCCTTCTGTCTCGCCTGCTTCCGCTCCCCCTCCCTGGTGCTGCAGGGCGCCAGGCTTCCTTCTGTCTCGCCTGCTTCCGTTCCCCCTCCCTGGTGCTGCAGGGCGCCAGGCTTCCTTCTGTCTCTCCTGCTTCCGTTCCCCCTCCCTGGTGCTGCAGGGCGCCAGGCTTCTTTCTGTCACGCCTGCTCCCGGTCCCCCTCCCTGGTGCTGCAGGGCGCCAGGCTTCTTTCTTTCACGCCTGCTCCCGTTCCCCCTCCCTGGTGCTGCAGGGCGCCAGGCTTCTTTCTGTCACACCTGCTCCCGGTCCCCCTCCCTGGTGCTGCAGGGCGCCAGGCTTCTTTCTGTCACGCCTGCTCCCGGTCCCCCTCCCTGGTGCTGCAGGGCGCCAGGCTTCTTTCTGTCACGCCTGCTCCCGCTCCCCTCCCTTGTGCTGCAGGGCGCCAGGCTTCCTTCTGTCACGCCTGCTTCCGCTCCCCTCCCTGGTGCTGCAGGGCGCCAGGCTTCCTTCTGTCTCGCCTGCTCCCGTTCCCCTCCCTGGTGCTGAGGGCGCCAGGCTACCTTCTGTCAAGCCTGCTCCCACTCCCCTCCCTGGTGCTGCAGGGCGCCAGGCTTCCTTCTGTCACGCCTGCTTCCGCTCCCCCTCCCTGGTGCTGCAGGGCGCCAGGCTTCCTTCTGTCACGCCTGCTTGCGGTCCCCCTCCCTGGTGCTGCAGGGCGCCAGGCTTCCTTCTGTCACGCCTGCTCCCGCTCCCCCTCCCTGGTGTTGCAGGGCGCCAGGCTTCCTTCTGTCACGCCTGCTCCCGGTCCCCTCCCTGGTGCTGCAGGGCGCCAGGCTGCTTCTGTCACGCCTGCTTCCGCTCCCCTCCCTGGTGCTGCAGGGCGCCAGGCTTCCTTCTGTCACGCCTGCTCCCGGTCCCCCTCCCTGGTGCTGCAGGGCGCCAGGCTTCCTTCTGTCACTCCTGCTTCCGTTCCCCCTCCCTGGTGCTGCAGGGCGCCAGGCTTCCTTCTGTCACGCCTGCTTCCGTTCCCCCTCCCTGGTGCTGCAGGGCGCCAGGCTTCCTTCTGTCACGCCTGCTTCCGCCCCCTCCCTGGTGCTGCAGGGCGCCAGGCTACCTTCTGTCACGCCTGCTCCCCCCCCTCCCTGGTGCTGCAGGGCGCCAGGCTTCCTTCTGTCACGCCTGCTTCCGTTCCCCCTCCCTGGTGCTGCAGGGCGCCAGGCTTCCTTCTGTCACGCCTGCTTCCGTTCCCCTCCCTGGTGCTGCAGGGCGCCAGGCTTCCTTCTGTCACGCCTGCTTCCGCTCCCCCTCCCTGGTGCTGCAGGGCGCCAGGCTACCTTCTGTCACGCCTGCTCCCGTTCCCCCTCCCTGGTGCTGCAGGGCGCCAGGCTTCCTTCTGTCTCGCCTGCTCCCGGTCCCCCTCCCTGGTGCTGCAGGGCGCCAGGCTTCCTTCTGTCACGCCTGCTTCCGTTCCCCCTCCCTGGTGCTGCAGGGCGCCAGGCTTCCTTCTGTCACGCCTGCTTCCCTCCCCCTCCCTGGTGCTGCAGGGCGCCAGGCTACCTTCTGTCACGCCTGCTCCCGGTCCCCCTCCCTGGTGCTGCAGGGCGCCAGGCTTCCTTCTGTCACGCCTGCTTCCGTTCCCCCTCCCAGGTGCTGCAGGGCGCCAGGCTTCCTTCTGTCACGCCTGCTCCGGTCCCCCTCCCTGGTGCTGCAGGGCGCCAGGCTTTCTTCTGTCACGCCTGCTTCCCGTTCCCCCTCCCTGGTGTTGCAGGGCCCAGCCTTCCACGCCTGCTTCCGTTCCCCCCCTGGTGTTGCAGGGCGCCAGGCTTCTTCTGTCACGCCTGCTCCCGCTCCCCCTCCCTGGTGCTGCAGGGCGCCAGGCTTCCTTCTGTCACGCCTGCTTCCGTTCCCCTCCCTGGTGCTGCAGGGCGCCAGGCTTCCTTCTGTCACGCCTGCTTCCGTTCCCCCTCCCTGGTGCTGCAGGGCGCCAGGCTTCTTTCTGTCACGCCTGCTCCCGTTCCTCCTCCCTGGTGCTGCAGGGCGCCAGGCTTCCTTCTGTCACACCTGCTCTCGCTCCCCCTCCCTGGTGCTGCAGGGCGCCAGGCTTCCTTCTGTCACGCCTGCTCCCGGTCCCCCTCCCTGGTGCTGCAGGGCGCCAGGCTTCCTTCTGTCACGCCTGCTCCCCCCCCTCCCTGGTGCTGCAGGGGCGCCAGGCTTCCTTCTGTCACGCCTGCTCCCGCTCCCCTCCCTGGTGCTGCAGGGCGCCAGGCTTCCTTCTGTCACGCCTGCTCCCGTTCCCCCTCCCTGGTGCTGCAGGGCGCCAGGCTTCCTTCTGTCACGCCTGCTCCCGCTCCCCTCCCTGGTGCTGCAGGGCGCCAGGCTTCCTTCTGTCACGCCTGCTCCCGCTCCCCTCCCTGGTGCTGCAGGGCGCCAGGCTTCCTTCTGTCTCGCCTGCTTCCGCTCCCCCCCTGGTGCTGCAGGGCGCCAGGCTGCTTCTGTCACGCCTGCTCCCGCTCCCCCCCTGGTGCTGCAGGGCACCAGGCTTCCTTCTGTCACGCCTGCTCCCGTTCCCCCTCCCTGGTGCTGCAGGGCGCCAGGCTTCCTTCTGTCACGCCTGCTTCCGTTCCCCCTCCCTGGTGCTGCAGGGCGCCAGGCTACCTTCTGTCACGCCTGCTCCCGGTCCCCCTCCCTGGTGCTGCAGGGCGCCAGGCTTCCTTCTGTCACGCCTGCTTCCGTTCCCCCTCCCTGGTGCTGCAGGGCGCCAGGCTACCTTCTGTCACGCCTGCTCCCGTTCCCCTCCCTGGTGCTGCAGGGCGCCAGGCTTCCTTCTGTCACGCCTGCTTCCGTTCCCCCCCCTGGTGCTGCAGGACGCCAGGCTTCCTTCTGTCACGCCTGCTTCCGTTCCCCCTCCCTGGTGCTGCAGGGCGCCAGGCTTCCTTCTGTCACGCCTGCTCCCGCTCCCCCTCCCTGGTGCTGCAGGGCGCCAGGCTTCCTTCTGTCACGCCTGCTCCCGCTCCCCCTCCCTGGTGCTGCAGGGCGCCAGGCTTCCTTCTGTCACGCCTGCTCCCGCTCCCCTCCCTGGTGCTGCAGGGCGCCAGGCTTCCTTCTGTCACGCCTGCTCCCGCTCCCCCTCCCTGGTGCTGCAGGGCGCCAGGCTTCCTTCTGTCTCGCCTGCTTCCGCTCCCCCTCCAAGGTGCTGCAGGGCGCCAGGCTACCCTTCTGTCACGCCTGCTCCCGCTCCCCCTCCCTGGTGCTGCAGGGCGCCAGGCTTCCTTCTGTCACGCCTGCTTCCGTTCCCCCTCCCTGGTGCTGCAGGGCGCCAGGCTTCCTTCTGTCACGCCTGCTCTCGCTCTCCTGGTCAGGCTTCCTTCTGCACGCCTGCTTCCGTTCCCCCTCCCTGGTGCTGCAGGGCGCCAGGCTACCTTCTGTCACGCCTGCTTCCGCTCCCCCTCCCTGGTGCTGCAGGGCGCCAGGCTACCTTCTGTCATGCCTGCTCCCGGTCCCCCTCCCTGGTGCTGCAGGGCGCCAGGCTTCCTTCTGTCACGCCTGCTTCCGTTCCCCCTCCCTGGTGTTGCAGGGCGCCAGGCTTCCTTCTGTCACGCCTGCTTCCGTTCCCCCTCCCTGGTGCTGCAGGGCGCCAGGCTTCCTTCTGTCACGCCTGCTCCCGTTCCCCCTCCCTGGTGCTGCAGGGCGCCAGGCTTCCTTCTGTCACGCCTGCTCCCGCTCCCCTCCCTGGTGCTGCAGGGCGCCAGGCTTCCTTCTGTCACGCCTGCTCCCGTTCCCCCTCCCTGGTGCTGCAGGGCGCCAGGCTACCTTCTGTCACGCCTGCTCCCGTTCCCCCTCCCCTGGTGCAGGGTGCCAGGCTTCCTTCTGTCACGCCTGCTTCCGTTCCCCCTCCCTGGTGTTGCAGGGCGCCAGGCTTCCTTCTGTCACGCCTGCTTCCGTTCCCCCTCCCTGGTGTTGCAGGGCGCCAGGCTTCCTTCTGTCACGCCTGCTTCCGTTCCCCCTCCCTGGTGCTGCAGGGCGCCAGGCTTCCTTCTGTCACGCCTGCTCCCGTTCCCCCTCCCTGGTGCTGCAGGGCGCCTTCCTGTCACGCCTGCTCCGCTCCCCCTCCCTGGTGCTGCAGGGCGCCAGGCTTCCTTCTGTCACGCCTGCTCCCGTTCCCCCCCTGGTGCTGCAGGGCGCCAGGCTTCCTTCTGTCACGCCTGCTCCCGCTCCCCCTCCCTGGTGCTGCAGGGCGCCAGGCTTCCTTCTGTCACGCCTGCTCCCGCTCCCCCTCCCTGGTGCTGCAGGGCGCCAGGCTACCTTCTGTCACGCCTGCTCCCGTTCCCCCTCCCTGGTGCTGCAGGGCGCCAGGCATCCTTCTGTCACACCTGCTTCCGTTCCCCCACCCTGGTGTTGCAGGACGCCAGGCTTCCTTCTGTCACGCCTGCTTCCGTTCCCCCTCCCTGGTGCTGCAGGGCGCCAGGCTTCCTTCTGTCACGCCTGCTCCCGCTCCCCCTCCCTGGTGCTGCAGGGCGCCAGGCTTCCTTCTGTCACGCCTGCTCCCGTTCCCCCTCCCTGGTGCTGCAGGGCGCCAGGCTTCCTTCTGTCACGCCTGCTCCCGCTCCCCCTCCCTGGTGCTGCAGGGCGCCAGGCTTCCTTCTGTCACGCCTGCTCCCGCTCCCCCTCCCTGGTGCTGCAGGGCGCCAGGCTTCCTTCTGTCTCGCCTGCTTCCGCTCCCCCTCCAAGGTGCTGCAGGGCGCCAGGCTACCCTTCTGTCACGCCTGCTCCCGCTCCCCCTCCCTGGTGCTGCAGGGCGCCAGGCTTCCTTCTGTCACACCTGCTCCCGTCCCCCTCCCTGGTGCTGCAGGGCGCCAGGCTTCCTTCTGTCACGCCTGCTGCCGCTCCCCCTCCCTGGTTTTGCAGGGCGCCAGGCTTCCTTCTGTCACGCCTGCTTCCGTTCCCCCTCCCTGGTGCTGCAGGGCGCCAGGCTTCCTTCTGTCACGCCTGCTCCCGTTCCCCCTCCCTGGTGCTGCAGGGCGCCAGGCTTCCTTCTGTCACGCCTGCTCCGTTCCCCCTCCCTGGTGCTGCAGGCGCCAGGCTTCCTTCTGTCACGCCTGCTCCCGCTCCCCCCTCCTGGTGCTGCAGGGCGCCAGGCTTCCTTCTGTCATGCCTGCTCCCGTTCCCCTCCCTGGTGCTGCAGGGCGCCAGGCTTCCTTCTGTCACGCCTGCTCCCGTTCCCCTCCCTGGTGCTGCAGGGCGCCAGGCTACCTTCTGTCACGCCTGCTCCCGGTCCCCTCCCCTGGTGCTGCAGGGCGCCAGGCTTCCTTCTGTCACGCCTGCTTCCGTTCCCCCTCCCTGGTGCTGCAGGGCGCCAGGCTTCCTTCTGTCACGCCTGCTTCCGTTCCCCCTCCCTGGTGCTGCAGGGCGCCCGGCTTCCTTCTGTCACGCCTGCTTCCGTGGTGCTGCAGGGCGCCAGGCTACCTTCTGTCACGCCTGCTCCCGGTCCCCCTCCCTGGTGCTGCAGGGCGCCAGGCTTCCTTCTGTCACGCCTGCTTCCGTTCCCCCTCCCTGGTGCTGCAGGGCGCCAGGCTACCTTCTGTCACGCCTGCTCCCGTTCCCCCTCCCTGGTGCTGCAGGGCGCCAGGCTTCCTCTGTCACACCTGCTTCCGTTCCCCCTCCCTGGTGCTGCAGGACGCCAGGCTTCCTTCTGTCACGCCTGCTTCCGTTCCCCCTCCCTGGTGCTGCAGGGCGCCAGGCTTCCTTCTGTCACGCCTGCTCCCGCTCCCCTCCCTGGTGCTGCAGGGCGCCAGGCTTCCTTCTGTCACGCCTGCTCCCGTCCCCCCCCCCTGGTGCTGCAGGGCGCCAGGCTTCCTTCTGTCACGCCTGCTCCCGCTCCCCCTCCCTGGTGCTGCAGGGCGCCAGGCTTCCTTCTGTCACGCCTGCTCCCGCTCCCCCTCCCTGGTGCTGCAGGGCGCCAGGCTTCCTTCTGTCTCGCCTGCTTCCGTTCCCCTCCCTGGTGCTGCAGGGCGCCAGGCTACCCTTCTGTCACGCCTGCTCCCGCCCCTCCCTGGTGCTGCAGGGCGCCAGGCTTCCTTCTGTCACACCTGCTCCCGTTCCCCCTCCCTGGTGCTGCAGGGCGCCAGGCTTCCTTCTGTCACGCCTGCTCCCGTTCCCCCTCCCTGGTGCTGCAGGGCGCCAGGCTTCCTTCTGTCACGCCTGCTCCCGCTCCCCCTCCTGGTGCTGCAGGGCGCCAGGCTTCCTTCTGTCACGCCTGCTCCCGCTCCCCCTCCCTGGTGCTGCAGGGCGCCAGGCTTCCTTCTGTCACGCCTGCTCCCGCTCCCCCTCCCCTGGTGCTGCCGGGCGCCAGGCTTCCTTCTGTCACGCCTGCTCCCGTCCCCTCCCTGGTGCAGGGCGCCTGGCTCCTGTCACGCCTCCCCCCCCTCCCTGGTGCTGCAGGGCGCCAGGCTTCCTTCTGTCACGCCTGCTCCGTTCCCCCTCCCTGGTGCTGCAGGGCGCCAGGCTTCCTTCTGTCACGCCTGCTTCCGTTCCCCCTCCCTGGTGCTGCAGGGCGCCAGGCTACCTTCTGTCACGCCTGCTCCCGGTCCCCCTCCCTGGTGCTGCAGGGCGCCAGGCTTCCTTCTGTCACGCCTGCTTCCGTTCCCCCTCCCTGGTGCTGCAGGGCGCCAGGCTACCTTCTGTCACGCCTGCTCCCGCCCCCTCCCTGGTGCTGCAGGGCGCCAGGCTTCCTTCTGTCACACCTGCTTCCGTTCCCCCACCCTGGTGTTGCAGGACGCCAGGCTTCCTTCTGTCACGCCTGCTTCCGTTCCCCCTCCCTGGTGCTGCAGGGCGCCAGGCTTCCTTCTGTCACGCCTGCTCCCGCTCCCCCTCCCTGGTGCTGCAGGGCGCCAGGCTTCCTTCTGTCACGCCTGCTCCCGTTCCCCCTCCCTGGTGCTGCAGGGCGCCAGGCTTCCTTCTGTCACGCCTGCTCCCGCTCCCCCTCCCTGGTGCTGCAGGGCGCCAGGCTTCCTTCTGTCACGCCTGCTCCCGTCCCCCTCCCTGGTGCTGCAGGGCGCCAGGCTTCCTTCTGTCTCGCCTGCTTCCGCTCCCCCCAAGGTGCTGCAGGGCGCCAGGCTTCCCTTCTGTCACGCCTGCTCCCGCTCCCCTCCCTGGTGTTGCAGGGCGCCAGGCTTCCTTCTGTCACGCCTGCTTCCGTTCCCCTCCCCTGGTGCTGCAGGGCGCCAGGCTTCCTTCTGTCACGCCTGCTCTCGCTCCCCTCCCTGGTGCTGCAGGGCCCAGGCTTCCTTCTGTCACGCCTGCTTCCGTTCCCCTCCCTGGTGCTGCAGGGCGCCAGGCTACCTTCTGTCACGCCTGCTTCCGCTCCCCCTCCCTGGTGCTGCAGGGCGCCAGGCTACCTTCTGTCACGCCTGCTCCCGGTCCCCCTCCCTGGTGCTGCAGGGCGCCAGGCTTCCTTCTGTCACGCCTGCTTCCGTTCCCCCTCCCTGGTGTTGCAGGACGCCAGGCTTCCTTCTGTCACGCCTGCTTCCGTTCCCCCTCCCTGGTGTTGCAGGGCGCCAGGCTTCCTTCTGTCACGCCTGCTCCCGTTCCCCCTCCCTGGTGCTGCAGGGCGCCAGGCTTCCTTCTGTCACGCCTGCTCCCGCTCCCCCTCCCTGGTGCTGCAGGGCGCCAGGCTTCCTTCTGTCACGCCTGCTCCCGTTCCCCCTCCCTGGTGCTGCAGGGCGCCAGGCTACCTTCTGTCACGCCTGCTCCCGTTCCCCCTCCCTGGTTTTGCAGGGTGCCAGGCTTCCTTCTGTCACGCCTGCTTCCGTTCCCCCTCCCTGGTGTTGCAGGGCGCCAGGCTTCCTTCTGTCACGCCTGCTTCCGTTCCCCCTCCCTGGTGTTGCAGGGCGCCAGGCTTCCTTCTGTCACGCCTGCTTCCGTTCCCCCTCCCTGGTGCTGCAGGGCGCCAGGCTTCCTTCTGTCACGCCTGCTCCCGTTCCCCCTCCCTGGTGCTGCAGGGCGCCAGGCTTCCTTCTGTCACGCCTGCTCCCGCTCCCCTCCCTGGTGCTGCAGGGCGCCAGGCTTCCTTCTGTCACGCCTGCTCCCGCTCCCCTCCCTGGTGCTGCAGGGCGCCAGGCTTCCTTCTGTCACGCCTGCTCCCGCTCCCCTCCCTGGTGCTGCAGGGCGCCAGGCTTCCTTCTGTCACGCCTGCTCCCGCTCCCCTCCCTGGTGCTGCAGGGCGCCAGGCTTCCTTCTGTCACGCCTGCTTCCGTTCCCCCTCCCTGGTGCTGCAGGGCGCCAGGCATCCTTCTGTCACGCCTGCTTCCGTCCCCCACCCTGGTGTTGCAGGGCGCCAGGCTTCCTTCTGTCACGCCTGCTTCCGTTCCCCTCCCTGGTGCTGCAGGGCGCCAGGCTTCCTTCTGTCACGCCTGCTCTCGCTCCCCCTCCCTGGTGCTGCAGGGCGCCAGGCTTCCTTCTGTCACGCCTGCTTCCGTTCCCCTCCCTGGTGCTGCAGGGCGCCAGGCTTCCTTCTGTCACGCCTGCTCCCGCTCCCCCTCCCTGGTGCTGCAGGGCGCCAGGCTTCCTTCTGTCACGCCTGCTCCCGCTCCCCTCCCTGGTGCTGCAGGGCGCCAGGCTTCCTTCTGTCACGCCTGCTTCCGTTCCCCTCCCTGGTGCTGCAGGGCGCCAGGCTCCCTTCTGTCACGCCTGCTCCCGCTCCCCCTCCCTGGTGTTGCAGGGCGCCAGCCTTCCTTCTGTCACGCCTGCTTCCGCTCCCCCTCCCTGGTGCTGCAGGGCGCCAGGCTTCCTTCTGTCACGCCTGCTCCCGCTCCCCCTCCCTGGTGCTGCAGGGCGCCAGGCTTCCTTCTGTCACGCCTGCTTCCGTTCCCCCTCCCTGGTGCTGCAGGGCGCCAGGCTACCTTCTGTCACGCCTGCTTCCGCTCCCCCTCCCTGGTGCTGCAGGGCGCCAGGCTTCCTTCTGTCACGCCTGCTCCCGCTCCCCCTCCCTGGTGCTGCAGGGCGCCAGGCTTCCTTCTGTCACGCCTGCTTCCGTTCCCCCTCCCTGGTGCTGCAGGGCGCCAGGCTTCCTTCTGTCACGCCTGCTTCCCGTTCCCCCTCCCTGGTGCTGCAGGGCGCCAGGCTTCCTTCTGTCACGCCTGCTTCCGTTCCCCCTCCCTGGTGCTGCAGGGCGCCAGGCTTCCTTCTGTCACGCCTGCTCCCGTTCCCCCTCCCTGGTGCTGCAGGGCGCCAGGCTTCCTTCTGTCACGCCTGCTCCCGTTCCCCCTCCCTGGTGCTGCAGGGCGCCAGGCTTCCTTCTGTCACGCCTGCTCCCGTTCCCCCTCCCTGGTGCTGCAGGGCGCCAGGCTTCCTTCTGTCACGCCTGCTCCCGTTCCCCCTCCCTGGTGCTGCAGGGCGCCAGGCTTCCTTCTGTCACGCCTGCTCCCGCTCCCCCTCCCTGGTGCTGCAGGGCGCCAGGCTTCCTTCTGTCACGCCTGCTCCCGTTCCCCTCCCTGGTGCTGCAGGGCGCCAGGCTTCCTTCTGTCACGCCTGCTTCCGTTCCCCTCCCTGGTGCTGCAGGGCGCCAGGCTTCCTTCTGTCACGCCTGCTCCCGTTCCCCCCCTGGTGCTGCAGGGCGCCAGGCTTCCTTCTGTCACGCCTGCTCCCGCTCCCCCTCCCTGGTGCTGCAGGGCGCCAGGCTTCCTTCTGTCACGCCTGCTCCCATTCCCCCTCCCTGGTGCTGCAGGGCGCCAGGCTTCCTTCTGTCACGCCTGCTCCCGCTCCCCCTCCCTGGTGCTGCAGGGCGCCAGGCTACCTTCTGTCACGCCTGCTCCCGTCCCCCTCCCTGGTGCTGCAGGGCGCCAGGCTTCCTTCTGTCACGCCTGCTCCCGCTCCCCCTCCCTGGTGCTGCCGGGCGCCAGGCTTCCTTCTGTCACGCCTGCTCCCGCTCCCCTCCCTGGTGCTGCAGGGCGCCAGGCTTCCTTCTGTCACGCCTGCTCCTGCTCCCCTCCCTGGTGCTGCAGGGCGCCAGGCTTCCTTCTGTCACGCCTGCTCCCGCTCCCCCTCCCTGGTGCTGCAGGGCGCCAGGCTTCCTTCTGTCTCGCCTGCTTCCGCTCCCCCTCCAAGGTGCTGCAGGGCGCCAGGCTACCCTTCTGTCACGCCTGCTCCCGCTCCCCCTCCCTGGTGTTGCAGGGCGCCAGGCTTCCTTCTGTCACACCTGCTTCCGTTCCCCTCCCTGGTGCTGCAGGGCGCCAGGCTTCCTTCTGTCACGCCTGCTCTCGCTCCCCCTCCCTGGTGCTGCAGGGCGCCAGGCTTCCTTCTGTCACGCCTGCTTCCGTTCCCCCTCCCTGGTGCTGCAGGGCGCCAGGCTACCTTCTGTCACGCCTGCTTCCGCTCCCCCCCTGGTGCTGCAGGGCGCCAGGCTACCTTCTGTCACGCCTGCTCCCGGTCCCCCTCCCTGGTGCTGCAGGGCGCCAGGCTTCCTTCTGTCACGCCTGCTTCCGTTCCCCCTCCCTGGTGTTGCAGGACGCCAGGCTTCCTTCTGTCACGCCTGCTTCCGTTCCCCCTCCCTGGTGTTGCAGGGCGCCAGGCTTCCTTCTGTCACGCCTGCTTCCGTTCCCCTCCCTGGTGCTGCAGGGCGCCAGGCTTCCTTCTGTCACGCCTGCTCCCGTTCCCCCTCCCTGGTGCTGCAGGGCGCCAGGCTTCCTTCTGTCACGCCTGCTCCCGTTCCCCCTCCCTGGTGCTGCAGGGCGCCAGGCTACCTTCTGTCACGCCTGCTCCGTTCCCCCTCCCTGGTTTTGCAGGGCGCCAGGCTTCCTTCTGTCACGCCTGCTTCCGTTCCCCCTCCCTGGTGCTGCAGGGCGCCAGGCTTCCTTCTGTCACGCCTGCTTCCGTTCCCCCTCCCTGGTGCTGCAGGGCGCCAGGCTTCCTTCTGTCACGCCTGCTCCCGTTCCCCCTCCCTGGTGCTGCAGGGCGCCAGGCTTCCTTCTGTCACGCCTGCTCCCGCTCCCCCTCCCTGGTGCTGCAGGGCGCCAGGCTTCCTTCTGTCACGCCTGTTCCCGTTCCCCCTCCCTGGTGCTGCAGGGCGCCAGGCTTCCTTCTGTCACGCCTGTTCCCATTCCCCCTCCCTGGTGCTGCAGGGCGCCAGGCTTCCTTCTGTCACGCCTGCTCCCGCTCCCCCTCCCTGGTGCTGCAGGGCGCCAGGCTTCCTTCTGTCACGCCTGCTCCCGCTCCCCTCCCTGGTGCTGCCAAGGCGCCAGGCTTCCTTCTGTCTCGCCTGCTTCCGTTCCCCCTCCCTGGTGCTGCAGGGCGCCAGGCTTCCTTCTGTCACGCCTGCTCCCGGTCCCCCTCCCTGGTGCTGCAGGGCGCCAGGCTTCCTTCTGTCACGCCTGCTCCCGCTCCCCTCCCTGGTGCTGCAGGGCACCAGGCTTCCTTCTGTCACGCCTGCTCCCGCTCCCCCTCCCTGGTGCTGCAGGGCGCCAGGCTTCCTTCTGTCACGCCTGCTCCCGTTCCCCTCCCTGGTGCTGCAGGGCGCCAGGCTTCCTTCTGTCACGCCTGCTCCCGCTCCCTCCCTGGTGCTGCAGGGCGCCAGGCTTCCTTCTGTCACGCCTGCTCCCGCTCCCCCTCCCTGGTGCTGCAGGGCGCCAGGCTTCCTTCTGTCTCGCCTGCTTCCGCTCCCCCTCCCAGGTGCTGCAGGGCGCCAGGCTACCCTTCTGTCACGCCTGCTCCCGCTCCCCTCCCTGGTGCTGCAGGGCGCCAGGCTTCCTTCTGTCACGCCTGCTCCCGTTCCCCTCCCTGGTGCTGCAGGGCGCCAGGCTTCCTTCTGTCACGCCTGCTCCCGTTCCCCCTCCCTGGTGCTGCAGGGCGCCAGGCTTCCTTCTGTCACGCCTGCTCCCGTTCCCCCTCCCTGGTGCTGCAGGGCGCCAGGCTTCCTTCTGTCACGCCTGCTCCGCTCCCCCTCACTGGTGCTGCAGGGCGCCAGGCTTCCTTCTGTCACGCCTGCTCCCGTTCCCCCCTCCCTGGTGCTGCAGGGCGCCAGGCTACCTTCTGTCACGCCTGCTCCCGGTCCCCCTCCCTGGTGCTGCAGGGCGCCAGGCTTCCTTCTGTCACGCCTGCTTCCGTTCCCCCTCCCTGGTGCTGCAGGGCGCCAGGCTTCCTTCTGTCACGCCTGCTCCCGCTCCCCCTCCCTGGTGCTGCAGGGTGCCAGGCTTCCTTCTGTCACGCCTGCTCCCGTTCCCCCTCCCTGGTGCTGCAGGGCGCCAGGCTTCCTTCTGTCACGCCTGCTCCCGTTCCCCTTCCCTGGTGCTGCAGGGCGCCAGGCTTCCTTCTGTCACGCCTGCTCCGCTCCCCCTCCCTGGTGCTGCAGGGCGCCAGGCTTCCTTCTGTCACGCCTGCTTCCGCTCCCCCTCCCTGGTGCTGCAGGGCGCCAGGCTTCCCTTCTGTCACGCCTGCTCCCGCTCCCCCTCCCTGGTGCTGCAGGGCGCCAGGCTTCCTTCTGTCACGCCTGCTTCCGTTCCCCCTCCCTGGTGCTGCAGGGCGCCAGGCTTCTTCTGTCACGCCTGCTCCCGGTCCCCTCCCTGGTGCTGCAGGGCGCCAGGCTTCCTTCTGTCACGCCTGCTTCCGCTCCCCCTCCCTGGTGCTGCAGGGCGCCAGGCTACCTTCTGTCACGCCTGCTCCCGTTCCCCTCCTGGTGCTGCAGGCGCCAGGCTTCCTTCTGTCACACCTGCTTCCGTTCCCCCTCCCCTGGTGCTGCAGGACGCCAGGCTTCCTTCTGTCACGCCTGCTTCCGTTCCCCTCCCTGGTGCTGCAGGGCGCCAGGCTTCCTTCTGTCACGCCTGCTCCCGCTCCCCCTCCCTGGTGCTGCAGGGCGCCAGGCTTCCTTCTGTCACGCCTGCTCCGTTCCCCTCCCTGGTGCTGCAGGGCGCCAGGCTTCCTTCTGTCACGCCTGCTCCCGCTCCCCCTCCCTGGTGCTGCAGGGCGCCAGGCTTCCTTCTGTCACGCCTGCTCCCGCTCCCCCTCCCTGGTGCTGCAGGGCGCCAGGCTTCCTTCTGTCTCGCCTGCTTCCGCTCCCCCTCCCAGGTGCTGCAGGGCGCCAGGCTACCCTTCTGTCACGCCTGCTCCCGCTCCCCCTCCCTGGTGTTGCAGGGCGCCAGGCTTCCTTCTGTCACACCTGCTTCCGTTCCCCCTCCCTGGTGCTGCAGGGCGCCAGGCTTCCTTCTGTCACGCCTGCTCTCGCTCCCCCTCCCTGGTGCTGCAGGGCGCCAGGCTTCCTTCTGTCACGCCTGCTTCCGTTCCCCCTCCCTGGTGCTGCAGGGCGCCAGGCTACCTTCTGTCACGCCTGCTTCCGCTCCCCCTCCCTGGTGCTGCAGGGCGCCAGGCTACCTTCTGTCACGCCTGCTCCCGGTCCCCCTCCCTGGTGCTGCAGGGCGCCAGGCTTCCTTCTGTCACGCCTGCTTCCGTTCCCCCTCCCTGGTGTTGCAGGACGCCAGGCTTCCTTCTGTCACGCCTGCTTCCGTTCCCCCTCCCTGGTTTTGCAGGGCGCCAGGCTTCCTTCTGTCACGCCTGCTTCCGTTCCCCCTCCCTGGTGCTGCAGGGCGCCAGGCTTCCTTCTGTCACGCCTGCTCCCGTTCCCCCTCCCTGGTGCTGCAGGGCGCCAGGCTTCCTTCTGTCACGCCTGCTCCCGTTCCCCCTCCCTGGTGCTGCAGGGCGCCAGGCTTCCTTCTGTCACGCCTGCTCCCGTTCCCCCTCCCTGGTGCTGCAGGGCGCCAGGCTTCCTTCTGTCACGCCTGCTTCCGTTCCCCCTCCCTGGTGTTGCAGGGCGCCAGGCTTCCTTCTGTCACGCCTGCTTCCGTTCCCCCTCCCTGGTGCTGCAGGGCGCCAGGCTTCCTTCTGTCACGCCTGCTTCCGTTCCCCCTCCCTGGTGCTGCAGGGCGCCAGGCTTCCTTCTGTCACACCTGCTCCCGTTCCCCCTCCCTGGTGCTGCAGGGCGCCAGGCTTCCTTCTGTCACGCCTGCTCCCGCTCCCCTCCCTGGTGCTGCAGGGCGCCAGGCTTCCTTCTGTCACGCCTGCTCCCGTTCCCCCTCCCTGGTGCTGCAGGGCGCCAGGCTTCCTTCTGTCACGCCTGCTCCCGCTCCCCTCCCTGGTGCTGCAGGGCGCCAGGCTTCCTTCTGTCACGCCTGCTCCCGCTCCCCCTCCCTGGTGCTGCAGGGCGCCAGGCTTCCTTCTGTCACGCCTGCTCCCGTTCCCCTCCCTGGTGCTGCAGGGCGCCAGGCTTCCTTCTGTCACACCTGCTTCCGTTCCCCCACCCTGGTGTTGCAGGGCGCCAGGCTTCCTTCTGTCACGCCTGCTTCCGTTCCCCTCCCTGGTGCTGCAGGGCGCCAGGCTTCCTTCTGTCACGCCTGCTCCCGCTCCCCCTCCCTGGTGCTGCAGGGCGCCAGGCTTCCTTCTGTCACGCCTGCTCCCGTTCCCCTCCCTGGTGCTGCAGGGCGCCAGGCTTCCTTCTGTCACGCCTGCTCCCGCTCCCCCTCCCTGGTGCTGCAGGGCGCCAGGCTTCCTTCTGTCACGCCTGCTCCCGCTCCCCTCCCTGGTGCTGCAGGGCGCCAGGCTTCCTTCTGTCTCGCCTGCTTCCGCTCCCCCTCCCTGGTGCTGCAGGGCGCCAGGCTTCCTTCTGTCACGCCTGCTCCCGCTCCCCTCCCTGGTGTTGCAGGGCGCCAGGCTTCCTTCTGTCACGCCTGCTCTCGCCCCCTCCCTGGTGCTGCAGGGCGCCAGGCTTCCTTCTGTCACGCCTGCTCCGTTCCCCCTCCCTGGTGCTGCAGGGCGCCAGGCTTCCTTCTGTCACGCCTGCTTCCGTTCCCCCTCCCTGGTGCTGCAGGGCGCCAGGCTTCCTTCTGTCACGCCTGCTTCCGTTCCCCCTCCCTGGTGCTGCAGGGCGCCAGGCTTCCTTCTGTCACGCCTGCTCCGTTCCCCCTCCCTGGTGCTGCAGGGCGCCAGGCTTCCTTCTGTCACGCCTGCTCCCGTTCCCCCCTCCCTGGTGCTGCAGGGCGCCAGGCTTCCTTCTGTCACGCCTGCTTCCGTTCCCCCCCTGGTGCTGCAGGGCGCCAGGCTTCCTTCTGTCACGCCTGCTCCCGTTCCCCCTCCCTGGTGCTGCAGGGCGCCAGGCTTCCTTCTGTCACGCCTGCTCCCGTTCCCCTCCCTGGTGCTGCAGGGCGCCAGGCTTCCTTCTGTCACGCCTGCTCCCGTTCCCCTCCCTGGTGCTGCAGGGTGCCAGGCTTCCTTCTGTCACGCCTGCTTCCGCTTCCCCCTCCCTGGTGTTGCAGGGCGCCCTTCCTTCTGTCACGCCTGCTTGCTCCCTGGTGTTGCAGGGCGCCAGGCTTCCTTCTGTCACGCCTGCTCCCGCTCCCCTCCCTGGTGCTGCAGGGCGCCAGGCTTCCTTCTGTCACGCCTGCTCCCGTTCCCCCTCCCTGGTGCTGCAGGGCGCCAGGCTTCCTTCTGTCACGCCTGCTCCCGCTCCCCCTCCCTGGTGCTGCAGGGCGCCAGGCTTCCTTCTGTCACGCCTGCTCCCGCTCCCCCTCCCTGGTGCTGCAGGGCGCCAGGCTTCCTTCTGTCTCGCCTGCTTCCGCTCCCCTCCCTGGTGCTGCAGGGCGCCAGGCTTCCTTCTGTCACGCCTGCTCCCGTCCCCCTCCCTGGTGTTGCAGGGCGCCAGGCTTCCTTCTGTCACGCCTGCTCCGTTCCCCCTCCCTGGTGCTGCAGGGCGCCAGGCTTCCTTCTGTCACGCCTGCTCCCGCTCCCCTCCCTGGTGCTGCAGGGCGCCAGGCTTCCTTCTGTCACGCCTGCTTCCCGTCCCCCTCCTGGTGCTGCAGGGCGCCAGGCTACCTTCTGTCACGCCTGCTTCCGCTCCCCTCCCTGGTGCTGCAGGGCGCCAGGCTTCCTTCTGTCACGCCTGCTTCCGTTCCCCCTCCCTGGTTTTGCAGGGCGCCAGGCTTCCTTCTGTCACGCCTGCTTCCGTCCCCCTCCCTGGTGCTGCAGGGCGCCAGGCTCCTTCTGTCACGCCTGCTCCCGTTCCCCCTCCCTGGTGCTGCAGGGCGCCAGGCTTCCTTCTGTCACGCCTGCTCCCGTTCCCCCTCCCTGGTGCTGCAGGGCGCCAGGCTACCTTCTGTCACGCCTGCTCCCGTTCCCCCTCCCTGGTTTGCAGGGTGCCAGGCTTCCTTCTGTCACGCCTGCTTCCGTTCCCCCTCCCTGGTGTTGCAGGGCGCCAGGCTTCCTTCTGTCACGCCTGCTCCGTTCCCCTCCCTGGTGCTGCAGGGCGCCAGGCTTCCTTCTGTCACGCCTGCTTCCGTTCCCCCTCCCTGGTGCTGCAGGGCGCCAGGCTTCCTTCTGTCACGCCTGCTCCGTTCCCCTCCCTGGTGCTGCAGGGCGCCAGGCTTCCTTCTGTCACGCCTGCTCCCGTTCCCCCTCCCTGGTGCTGCAGGGCGCCAGGCTTCCTTCTGTCACGCCTGCTCCCTTCCCCCTCCCTGGTGCTGCAGGGCGCCAGGCTTCCTTCTGTCACGCCTGCTCCCGCTCCCCCCCTGGTGCTGCAGGGCGCCAGGCTTCCTTCTGTCACGCCTGCTCCCGCTCCCCCTCCCTGGTGCTGCAGGGGCGCCAGTCTACCTTCTGTCACGCCTGCTCCGTTCCCCCTCCCTGGTGCTGCAGGGCGCCAGGCTTCCTTCTGTCACACCTGCTTCCGTTCCCCCACCCTGGTGTTGCAGGACGCCAGGCTTCCTTCTGTCACGCCTGCTTCCGTTCCCCCTCCCTGGTGCTGCAGGGCGCCAGGCTTCCTTCTTCACGCCTGCTCCCGCTCCCCTCCCTGGTGCTGCAGGGCGCCAGGCTTCCTTCTGTCACGCCTGCTCCCGTTCCCCCTCCCTGGTGCTGCAGGGCGCCAGGCTTCCTTCTGTCACGCCTGCTCCCGCTCCCCCTCCTGGTGCTGCAGGTTGCCAGGCTTCCTTCTGTCACGCCTGCTCCGCTCCCCTCCCTGGTGCTGCAGGGCGCCAGGGCTTCCTTCTGTCTCGCCTGCTTCCGCTCCTCCAAGGTGCTGCAGGGCGCCAGGCTACCCTTCTGTCACGCCTGCTCCCCCGCTCCCCTCCCTGGTGTTGCAGGGCGCCAGGCTTCCTTCTGTCACGCCTGCTCCGCTCCCCCTCCCTGGTGCTGCAGGGCGCCAGGCTTCCTTCTGTCACGCCTGCTTCCCGCTCCCCCTCCCTGGTGCTGCAGGGCGCCAGGCTACCTTCTGTCACGCCTGCTTCCGATCCCCCTCCCTGGTGCTGCAGGGCGCCAGGCTTCCTTCTGTCACGCCTGCTTCCGTTCCCCCTCCCTGGTGTTGCAGGACGCCAGGCTTCCTTCTGTCACGCCTGCTTCCCGGTCCCCTCCCTGGTTTTGCAGGGCGCCAGGCTTCCTTCTGTCACGCCTGCTCCGTTCCCCCTCCCTGGTGCTGCAGGGCGCCAGGCTTCCTTCTGTCACGCCTGCTCCCCTCCCTGGTGTTGCAGGGCGCCAGGCTTTCCTTCCTGTCACGCCTGCTCCCGTTCCCCCTCCCTGGTGCTGCAGGGCGCCAGGCTTCCTTCTGTCACGCCTGCTCCCGCTCCCCCTCCCTGGTGCTGCAGGTTGCCAGGCTTCCTTCTGTCACGCCTGCTCCCGTTCCCCCTCCCTGGTGCTGCAGGGCGCCAGGCTTCCTTCTGTCTCGCCTGCTCCGCTCCCCCTCCCTGGTGCTGCAGGGCGCCAGGCTACCTTCTGTCACGCCTGCTCCCGTTCCCCCTCCCTGGTGTTGCAGGGCGCCAGGCTTCCTTCTGTCACGCCTGCTCGCGTTCCCCCTCCCTGGTGCTGCAGGGCGCCAGGCTTCCTTCTGTCACGCCTGCTTCCGCTCCCCCTCCCTGGTGCTGCAGGGCGCCAGGCTTCCTTCTGTCACGCCTGCTCCGGTCCCCCTCCCTGGTGCTGCAGGGCGCCAGGGCTTCCTTCTGTCACGCCTGCTTCCGTTCCCCCTCCCTGGTGTTGCAGGACGCCAGGCTTCCTTCTGTCACGCCTGCTTCCGTTCCCCCTCCCTGGTGCTGCAGGGCGCCAGGCTTCCTTCTGTCACGCCTGCTCCGTTCCCCCTCCCTGGTGCTGCAGGCGCCAGGCTTCCTTCTGTCACGCCTGCTCCCGTCCCCCTCCCTGGTGCTGCAGGCGCCAGGCTTCCTTCTGTCACGCCTGCTCCCGTTCCCCCTCCCTGGTGCTGCAGGGCGCCAGGCTACCTTCTGTCACGCCTGCTCCCGTTCCCCCTCCCTGGTGCTGCAGGGTGCCAGGCTTCCTTCTGTCACGCCTGCTTCCGTTCCCCCTCCCTGGTGCTGCAGGGCGCCAGGCTTCCTTCTGTCACGCCTGCTCCCGTTCCCCCTCCCTGGTGCTGCAGGGCGCCAGGCTTCCTTCTGTCACGCCTGCTCCCGTTCCCCTCCCTGGTGCTGCAGGGCGCCAGGCTTCCTTCTGTCACGCCTGCTCCCGCTCCCCTCCCTGGTGCTGCAGGGCGCCAGGCTTCCTTCTGTCACGCCTGCTCTCCGCTCCCCTCCCTGGTGCTGCAGGGCGCCAGGCTTCCTTCTGTCACGCCTGCTCCCGTTCCCCCTCCCTGGTGCTGCAGGGCGCCAGGCTTCCTTCCCCTGTGCACGCCTGCCTGCCCCGCTCCCCCTCCCTGGTGCTGCAGGGCGCCAGGCTACCTTCTGTCACGCCTGCTCCCGTTCCCCCTCCCTGGTGCTGCAGGGCGCCAGGCTTCCTTCTGTCACGCCTGCTTCCGCTCCCCCTCCCTGGTGCTGCAGGACGCCAGGCTTCCTTCTGTCACGCCTGCTTCCGTTCCCCCTCCCTGGTGCTGCAGGGCGCCAGGCTTCCTTCTTTCACGCCTGCTCCCGCTCCCCCTCCCCTGGTGCTGCAGGCGCCAGGCTTCCTTCGCTGTCACGCCTGCTCCCGTTCCCCCTCCCTGGTGCTGCAGGGCGCCAGGCTTCCTTCTGTCACGCCTGCTCCCGTTCCCCTCCCTGGTGCTGCAGGGCGCCAGGCTTCCTTCTGTCACACCTGCTCCCGTTCCCCTCCCTGGTGCTGCAGGGCGCCAGGCTTCCTTCTGTCACGCCTGCTTCCGCTCCCCCTCCAAGGTGCTGCAGGGCGCCAGGCTCCCTTCTGGCTCCCGCTCCCCTCCCTGGTGCTGCAGGGCGCCAGGCTTCCTTCTGTCACGCCTGCTCCGCTCCCCTCCCTGGTGCTGCAGGGCGCCAGGCTTCCTTCTGTCACGCCTGCTCCCGGTCCCCCCCTGGTGCTGCAGGGCGCCAGGCTTCCTTCTGTCACGCCTGCTCCGTCCCCCTCCCTGGTGCTGCAGGGCGCCAGGCTTCCTTCTGTCACGCCTGCTCCCGTTCCCCCTCCCTGGTGCTGCAGGGCGCCAGGCTTCCTTCTGTCACGCCTGCTCCCGTTCCCCCTCCCTGGTGCTGCAGGGCGCCAGGCTTCCTTCTGTCACGCCTGCTCCCGTTCCCCTCCCTGGTGTTGCAGGGTGCCAGGCTTCCTTCTGTCACGCCTGCTTCCGTTCCCCTCCCTGGTGTTGCAGGGCGCCAGGCTTCCCTTCTGTCACGCCTGCTCCCGTTCCCCCTCCCTGGTGTTGCAGGGCGCCAGGCTTCCTTCTGTCACGCCTGCTTCCGTTCCCCCTCCCTGGTGCTGCAGGGCGCCAGGCTTCCTTCTGTCACGCCTGCTCCCGTTCCCCTCCCTGGTGCTGCAGGCGCCAGGCTTCCTTCTGTCACGCCTGCTCCCGCTCCCCTCCCTGGTGCTGCAGGGCGCCAGGCTTCCTTCTGTCACGCCTGCTCCCGTTCCCCCTCCCTGGTGCTGCAGGGCGCCAGGCTTCCTTCTGTCACGCCTGCTCCCGTTCCCCATCCCTGGTGCTGCAGGGCGCCAGGCTTCCTTCTGTCACGCCTGCTCCCGCTCCCCCTCCCTGGTGCTGCAGGGCGCCAGGCTTCCTTCTGTCACGCCTGCTCCCGCTCCCCCTCCCTGGTGCTGCAGGGCGCCAGGCTTCCTTCTGTCTCGCCTGCTTCCGTTCCCCCTCCCTGGTGCTGCAGGGCGCCAGCCTTCCTTCTGTCACGCCTGCTCCCGGTCCCCTCCCTGGTGCTGCAGGGCGCCAGGCTTCCTTCTGTCACGCCTGCTCCCGTTCCCCCTCCCTGGTGCTGCAGGGCACCAGGCTTCCTTCTGTCACGCCTGCTCCCCGCTCCCCTCCCTGGTGCTGCAGGGCGCCAGGCATTCCTTCTGTCACGCCTGCTCCCGCTCCCCCTCCTGGTGTTGCAGGGCGCCAGGCTTCCTTCTGTCACGCCTGCTTCCGTTCCCCCTCCCTGGTGCTGCAGGGCGCAGGCTTCCTTCTGTCACGCCTGCTTCCCGTTCCCCCTCCCTGGTGCTGCAGGGCGCCAGGCTTCCTTCTGTCACGCCTGCTCCGCTCCCCCTCCCTGGTGCTGCAGGGCGCCAGGCTTCCTTCTGTCACGCCTGCTCCCGTTCCCCCTCCCTGGTGCTGCAGGGCGCCAGGCTTCCTTCTGTCACGCCTGCTCCCGGTCCCCCTCCCTGGTGCTGCAGGGCGCCAGGCTTCCTTCTGTCACGCCTGCTTCCGTTCCCCCTCCCTGGTGCTGCAGGGCGCCAGGCTTCCTTCTGTCACGCCTGCTCCGTTTTCCCCTCCCTGGTGCTGCAGGGCGCCAGGCTTCCTTCTGTCACGCCTGCTCCGTTCCCCCTCCCTGGTGTTGCAGGGCGCCAGGCTTCCTTCTGTCACGCCTGCTTCCGTTCCCCCTCCCTGGTGCTGCAGGGCTCCAGGCTTCCTTCTGTCACGCCTGCTCCCGTTCCCCTCCCTGGTGCTGCAGGGCGCCAGGCTTCCTTCTGTCACGCCTGCTCCCGCTCCCCCTCCCTGGTGCTGCAGGGGCGCCAGGCTTCCTTCTGTCACGCCTGCTCCCGTTCCCCCTCCCTGGTGCTGCAGGGCGCCAGGCTTCCTTCTGTCACGCCTGCTCCCGCTCCCCTCCTGGTGCTGCAGGGCGCCAGGCTTCCTTCTGTCACGCCTGCTCCCGCTCCCCTCCCTGGTGCTGCAGGGCGCCAGGCTTCCTTCTGTCACGCCTGCTCCCGCTCCCCTCCCTGGTGCTGCAGGGCGCCAGGCTTCCTTCTGTCACGCCTGCTTCCGTTCCCCCTCCTGGTGCTGCAGGGCGCCAGGCTACCTTCTGTCACGCCTGCTCCCGTTCCCCCTCCCTGGTGCTGCAGGGCGCCAGGCTTCCTTCTGTCACTCCTGCTTCCGTTCCCCCTCCTTGGTGTTGCAGGGCGCCAGGCTTCCTTCTGTCACGCCTGCTTGCTCCCTGGTTCAGGGCCCCTCCCCCTGGTGCTGCAGGGGCTCAGGCTTCCTTCTGTCACGCCTGCTCCCGTTCCCCTCCCTGCTGCTGCAGGGCGCCAGGCTTCCTTCTGTCACGCCTGCTCCGCTCCCCCTCCCTGGTGCTGCAGGGCGCCAGGCTTCCTTCTGTCACGCCTGCTCCCGCTCCCCTCCCTGGTGCTGCAGGGCGCCAGGCTTCCTTCTGTCTCGCCTGCTTCCGTTCCCCTCCAAGGTGCTGCAGGGCGCCAGGCTTCCTTCTGTCACGCCTGCTCCCCGCTCCCCTCCCTGGTGCTGCAGGGCGCCAGGCTTCCTTCTGTCACGCCTGCTCCCGTTCCCCTCCCTGGTGCTGCAGGGCGCCAGGCTTCCTTCTGTCACGCCTGCTCCCGTTCCCCCTCCCTGGTGCTGCAGGGCGCCAGGCTTCCTTCTGTCACGCCTGCTCCTCCCCCTCCCTGGTGCTGCAGGGCGCCAGGCTTCCTTCTGTCACGCCTGCTTCCGTCCCCCTCCCTGGTGCTGCAGGGCGCCAGGCTTCCTTCTGTCTCGCCTGCTCCCGCTCCCCCTCCCTGGTGCTGCAGGGCGCCAGGCTTCCTTCTGTCTCGCCTGCTTCCGTTCCCCCTCCCTGGTGCTGCAGGGCGCCAGGCTTCCTTCTGTCTCGCCTGCTTCCGTTCCCCCTCCCTGGTGCTGCAGGGCGCCGGGCTTCCTTCTGTCACGCCTGCTCCCGTTCCCCCTCCCTGGTGCTGCAGGGCGCCAGGCTTCCTTCTGTCACGCCTGCTCCCGCTCCCCCTCCCTGGTGCTGCAGGGCGCCAGGCTTCCTTCTGTCACGCCTGCTCCCGCTCCCCCTCCCTGGTGCTGCAGGGCGCCAGGCTACCTTCTGTCACGCCTGCTCCCGCTCCCCCTCCCTGGTGCTGCAGGGCGCCAGGCTTCCTTCTGTCACGCCTGCTTCCGCTCCCCCTCCCTGGTGCTGCAGGGCGCCAGGCTTCCTTCTGTCACGCCTGCTTCCGCTCCCCTCCCTGGTGCTGCAGGGCGCCAGGCTTCCTCTGTCACGCCTGCTCCCGTTCCCCCTCCCTGGTGCTGCAGGGCGCCAGGCTTCCTTCTGTCACGCCTGCTCCCGCTCCCCCTCCCTGGTGCTGCAGGCGCCAGGCTTCCTTCTGTCACGCCTGCTCCCGTTCCCCTCCCTGGTGCTGCAGGGCGCAGGCTACCTTCTGTCACGCCTGCTCCCGGTCCCCCTCCCTGGTGCTGCAGGGCGCCAGGCTTCCTTCTGTCACGCCTGCTCCGTTCCCCCTCCCTGGTGCTGCAGGGCGCCAGGCTACCTTCTGTCACGCCTGCTCCCGTTCCCCCTCCCTGGTGCTGCAGGGCGCCAGGCTTCCTTCTGTCACGCCTGCTCCCGCTCCCCCTCCCTGGTGTTGCAGGCGCCAGGCTTCCTTCTGTCACGCCTGCTTCCCACTTCCCCTCCCTGGTGCTGCAGGCGCCAGGCTTCCTTCTGTCACGCCTGCTCCCCCCCGTCCCTGGTGCTGCAGGGGCCAGGCTTCCTTCTGTCACGCCTGCTCCCGCTCCCCCTCCCTGGTGCTGCAGGGCGCCAGGCTTCCTTCTGTCACGCCTGCTCCCGTCCCCTCCCTGGTGCTGCAGGGCGCCAGGCTTCCTTCTGTCACGCCTGCTCCCGCTCCCCCTCCCTGGTGCTGCAGGGCGCCAGGCTTCCTTCTGTCACGCCTGCTCCCGCTCCCCTCCCTGGTGCTGCAGGGCGCCAGGCTTCCTTCTGTAACGCCTGCCCCGTCCCCCCTCCCTGGTGCTGCAGGGCGCCAGGCTACCTTCTGTCACGCCTGCTCCCGTCCCCCTCCCTGGTGCTGCAGGCGCCAGGCTTCCTTCTGTCACTCCTGCTCCGCCCCCTCCCTGGTGTTGCAGGGCGCCAGGCTTCCTTCTGTCACGCCTGCTTCCGTTCCCCTCCCTGGTGTTGCAGGGCGCCAGGCTCCCCCTCCCTGGTGCTGCAGGGCGCCAGGCTTCCTTCTGTCACGCCTGCTGCCGTTCCCCCTCCCTGCTGCTGCAGGGCGCCAGGCTTCCTTCTGTCACGCCTGCTCCCGCTCCCCTCCCTGGTGCTGCAGGGCGCCAGGCTTCCTCTGTCACGCCTGCTCCCGCTCCCCCTCCCTGGTGCTGCAGGGCGCCAGGCTTCCCTTCTGTCTCGCCTGCTCCCGCTCCCCCTCCAAGGTGCTGCAGGGCGCCAGGCTACCCTTCTGTCACGCCTGCTCCCTCCCCCTCCCTGGTGCTGCAGGGCGCATCCTTCTGTCATGCCTGCTCCCGTTCCCCCTCCCTGGTGCTGCAGGGCGCCAGGCTCCTCTGTCACGCCTGCTCCTGCTCCCCCTCCTGGTGCTGCAGGGCGCCAGGCTTCCTTCTGTCACGCCTGCTCTCGTTCCCCTCCCTGGTGCTGCAGGGCGCCAGGCTTCCTTCTGTCACGCCTGCTCCGTTCCCCTCCCTGGTGTTGCAGGGCGCCAGGCTTCCTTCTGTCTCGCCTGCTTCCGTTCCCCTCCCTGGTGCTGCAGGGCGCCAGGCTTCCTTCTGTCTCGCCTGCTTCCTTCCCCTCCCTGGTGCTGCAGGGCGCCAGGCTTTCTTCTGTCTCGCCTGCCCTCCGTTCCCCTCCCTGGTGCTGCTGGGCGCCAGGGCTTCCTTCTGTCACGCCTGCTCCCGTTCCCCCTCCCTGGTGCTGCAGGGCGCCAGGCTTCCTTCTGTCACGCCTGCTCACTCCCCCTCCCTGGTGCTGCAGGGCGCCAGGCTTCCTTCTGTCACTCCTGCTCCCCGTTCCCTCCCTGGTGCTGCAGGGGCGCCAGGCTTCCTCTGTCACGCCTGCTCCCGCTCCTCCCCTGGTGCTGCAGGGCGCCAGGCTACCTTCTGTCACGCCTGCTTCCGCTCCTCCCTGGTGCTGCAGGGCGCCAGGCTACCTTCTGTCACGCCTGCTTCCGCCTCCCCTCCTGGTGCTGCAGGGCGCCAGGCTTCCTTCTGTCACGCCTGCTTCCGTTCCCCCTCCTGGTGCTGCAGGGCGCCAGGCTTCCTTCTGTCACGCCTGCTCCCGTTCCCCCTCCCTGGTGCTGCAGGGCGCCAGGCTTCTCTGTCACGCCTGCTCCCGCCTCCCTGGTGCTGCAGGGCGCCAGGCTTCCTTCTGTCACGCCTGCTCCGCTCCCCTCCCTGGTGCTGCAGGGCGCCAGGCTTCCTTCTGTCACGCCTGCTTCCGCTCCCCTCCCTGGTGCTGCAGGGCGCCAGGCTTCCTTCTGTCACGCCTGCTCCCGCTCCCCTCCCTGGTGCTGCAGGGCGCCAGGCTTCCTTCTGTCACGCCTGCTTCCGTTCCCCCTCCCTGGTGCTGCAGGGCGCCAGGCTTCCTTCTGTCACACCTGCTCCCGCTACCCCTCCCTGGTGCTGCAGGGCGCCAGGCTTCCTTCTGTCACGCCTGCCCCGTTCCCCTCCCTGGTGCTGCAGGGCGCCAGGCTTCCTTCTGTCACGCCTGCTCCCGTTCCCCCTCCCTGGTGCTGCAGGGCGCCAGGCTTCCTTCTGTCACGCCTGCTCCCGTCCCCCTCCCTGGTGCTGCAGGCGCCAGGCTTCCTTCTGTCACGCCTGCTTCCACCCCTCCCTGGTGCTGCAGGGCGCCAGGCTTCCTTCTGTCACGCCTGCTTCCGTTCCCTCCCTGGTGCTTGCAGGGCGCCAGGCTTCCTTCTGTCACGCCTGCTCCCGCCCCCTCCCTGGTGCTGCAGGGCGCCAGGCTACCTTCTGTCACGCCTGCTTCCGTTCCCCTCCCTGGTGCTGCAGGGCTCAGGCTTCCTTCTGTCACGCCTGCTCCCGTTCCCCTCCCTGGTGCTGCAGGGCGCCAGGCTTCCTTCTGTCACGCCTGCTCCCGCTCCCCCTCCCTGGTGCTGCAGGGCGCCAGGCTACCTTCTGTCACGCCTGCTCTCCTCCCTGGTGCTGCAGGGCGCCAGGCTTCCTTCTGTCACGCCTGCTCCCGCTCCCCTCCCTGGTGCTGCAGGGCGCCAGGCTTCTTCTGTCACGCCTGCTCCCGCTCCCCCTCCCTGGTGCTGCAGGGCGCCAGGCTTCCTTCTGTCACGCCTGCTCCGCTCCCCTCCCTGGTGCTGCAGGGCGCCAGGCTCCTCCTTCTGTCACGCCTGCTTCCGCCTCCCCCTCCCTGGTGCTGCAGGGCGCCAGGCTTCCTTCTGTCACGCCTGCTTCCGTTCCCCTCCCTGGTGCTGCAGGGCGCCAGGCTTCCTTCTGTCACGCCTGCTCCGTTCCCCCTCCCTGGTGCTGCAGGGCCCAGGCTACCTTCTGTCACGCCTGCTCCCGCTCCTCCCTGGTGCTGCAGGGCGCCAGGCTTTCTGTCACGCCTGCTCCCCCTCCCCTGGTGCTGCAGGGCGCCAGGCTTCCTTCTGTCACGCCTGCTTCCGTTCCCCTCCCTGGTGCTGCAGGGCGCCAGGCTTCCTTCTGTCACCCTGCTTCCGCCCCCCCTGGTGCTGCAGGGCGCCAGGCTTCCTTCTGTCACGCCTGCTCCCGCTCCCCTCCCTGGTGCTGCAGGGCGCCAGGCTTCCTTCTGTCACGCCTGCTCCCGCTCCCCCTCCCTGGTGCTGCAGGGCGCCAGGCTTCCTTCTGTCACGCCTGCTCCCGCTCCCCTCCCTGGTGCTGCAGGGCGCCAGGCTTCCTTCTGTCACGCCTGCTCCCGCTCCCCCTCCCTGGTGCTGCAGGGCGCCAGGCTTCCTTCTGTCACGCCTGCTCCCGTTCCCCCTCCCTGGTGCTGCAGGGCGCCAGGCTTCCTTCTGTCACGCCTGCTCCCCTCCCCTCCCTGGTGCTGCAGGGCGCCAGGCTTCCCTTCTGTCACGCCTGCTCCCGCTCCCCCTCCCTGGTGCTGCAGGGCGCCAGGCTTCCTTCTGTCACGCCTGGCTCCCCCTCCCGCTCCCTGGTGCTGCAGGGCGCCAGGCTTCCTTCTGTCACGCCTGCTCCCGTTCCCCCTCCCTGGTGCTGCAGGGCGCCAGGCTTCCTTCTGTCACGCCTGCTTCCGCTTCCCCTCCCTGGTGCTGCAGGGCGCCAGGCTCCTTCTGTCACGCCTGCTCCGTTCCCCCTCCCTGGTGCTGCAGGGCGCCAGGCTTCCTTCTGTCACGCCTGCTTCCGTTCCCCTCCCTGGTGCTGCAGGCGCCAGGCTTCCTTCTGTCACGCCTGCTCCCGCTCCCCCTCCCTGGTGCTGCAGGGCGCCAGGCTTCCTTCTGTCACGCCTGCTCCCGCTCCCCTCCCTGGTGCTGCAGGGCGCCAGGCTTCCTCTGTCACGCCTGCTCCCACTCCCCCTCCCTGGTGCTGCAGGGCACCAGGCTTCCTTCTGTCAAGCTCTGCTCCCGCTCCCCTCCTGGTGCTGCAGGGCGCCAGGCTTCCTTCTGTCACGCCTGCTCCCGCTCCCCCTCCCTGGTGCTGCAGGGCGCCAGGCTACCTTCTGTCACGCCTGCTCCGCTCCCCTCCCTGGTGCTGCAGGGCGCCAGGCTTCCTTCTGTCACGCCTGCTCCCGCTCCCCCTCCCTGGTGCTGCAGGGCGCCAGGCTTCCTTCTGTCACGCCTGCTTCCGCTCCCCTCCCTGGTGCTGCAGGGCGCCAGGCTTCCTTCTGTCACGCCTGCTCCCGCTCCCCCTCCCTGGTGCTGCAGGGCGCCAGGCTTCCTTCTGTCACGCCTGCTTCCGCTCCTCCCTGGTGCTGCAGGGCGCCAGGCTTCTTCTGTCACGCCTGCTCTCACTCCCTCCCTGGTGCTGCAGGGCGCCAGGCTTCCTTCTGTCACGCCTGCTCTCACTCCCCTCCCTGGTGCTGCAGGGTGCCAGGCTACCTTCTGTCACGCCTGCTTCCTTCCGCTCCCCCTCCCTGGTGCTGCAGGGCGCCAGGCTACCTTTCTGTCACGCCTGCTCCCGCTCCTCCCTGGTGCTGCAGGGCGCCAGGCTACCTTCTGTCACGCCTGCTCCCGCTCCCCCACTCCCTGGTGCTGCAGGGCGCCAGGCTACCTTCTGTCACGCCTGCTCCCGCCCCCCTCCCTGGTGCTGCAGGGCGCCAGGCTACCTTCTGTCACGCCTGCTTCCGTTCCCCTCCCTGGTGCTGCAGGGCGCCAGGCTTCCTTCTGTCACGCCTGCTTCCCGCCCTAACCCCTGGTGCTGCAGGGCGCCAGGCTTCCTTCTCTGTCACGCCTGCTCCCGTCCCCCCCTGGTGCTGCAGGGCGCCAGGCTTCCTTCTGTCACGCCTGCTTCCATCACCTGCTCCCCTCCTGGTGCTGCAGGGCGCCAGGCTACCTTCTGTCACGCCTGCTCCCGCTCCCCTCCTGGTGCTGCAGGGCGCCAGGCTACCCTTCTTTACACACACCTGTCACCATCATTACGCGCAGCAGTGCTCATTGGACTCACCTGGACTCCTTCACGTTGTTGATGACCTCCTGTATATCTGTCTGTTCCTCTGGTGGTGTTCCCTGTGTCTGCATTCATTGTTGTTATGTGTTCCTGTCCAGACGCTGTTCCTGTTCTGTTTCATGTCCGTCAGTTATTAAACCTTCACTCCTTGTACCTGCTTCTCATCTTCTGCGTTGATCCTTACAGAATGAAAAAGAAGGAGGTTACTGTCATGCCTGCTCCCGAGCATTATGCACTTCGGCCACCATCAGTACACACACCTGCCTTTCCCCGTCACACGCAACAGCGTATTATTGGACTCACCTGGACTCACTCATCACCTGTTCACTACCTCCCCTATATTTGTCAGTTCCTCATCACCTGTTTATTACCTCCCCTATATTTGTCAGTTCCTCATCACCTGTTTATTACCTCCCCTATATTTGTCAGTTCCTCATCACCTGTTCATTACCTCCTCTATATTTGTCAGTTCCTCATCACCTGTTTATTACCTCCCCTATATTTGTCAGTTCCTCATCACCTGTTCACCACCTCCTCTATATTTGTCAGTTCCTCATCACCTGTTTATTACCTCCCCTATATTTGTCAGTTCCTCATCACCTGTTCACTACCTCCTCTATATTTGTCAGTTCCTCATCACCTGTTCACTACCTCCCCTATATTTGTCAGTTCCCCATCACCTGTTCACTACCTCCTCTATATTTCTCAGTTCCTCATCACCTGTTCACTACCTCCTCTACATTTGTCAGTTCCTCATCACCTGTTCACTACCTCCCCTATATTTGTCAGTTCCTCATCACCTGTTCACTACCTCCTCTATATTTGTCAGTTCCTCATCACCTGTTTATTTCCTCCCCTATATTTGTCAGTTCCTCATCACCTGTTCACTACCTCCCCTATATTTGTCAGTTCCTCATCACCTGTTTATTTCCTCCCCTATATTTGTCAGTTCCTCATCACCTGTTCACTATCTCCTCTATATTTGTCAGTTCCTCATCACCTGTTTATTTCCTCCCCTATATTTGTCAGTTCCTCATCACCTGTTCACTACCTCCTCTATATTTGTCAGTTCCTCATCACCTGTTCACTACCTCCCCTATATTTGTCAGTTCCTCATCACCTGTTTATTTCCTCCCCTATATTTGTCAGTTCCTCATCACCTGTTCACTACCTCCTCTATATTTGTCAGTTCCTCATCACCTGTTTATTTCCTCCCTATATTAGTCAGTTCCTCATCACCTGTTTATTTCCTCCTCTATATTTGTCAGTTCCTCATCACCTGTTTATTTCCTCCCCTATATTTGTCAGTTCCTCATCACCTGTTCACTACCTCCTCTATATTTGTCAGTTCCTCATCACCTGTTTATTTCCTCCTCTATATTAGTCAGTTCCTCATCACCTGTTTATTACCTCCCCTATATTTGTCAGTTCCTCATCACCTGTTCACTACCTCCCCTATATTTGTCAGTTCCTCATCACCTGTTTATTTCCTCCCCTATATTTGTCAGTTCCTCATCACCTGTTCACTACCTCCCTCTATATTTGTCAGTTCCTCATCACCTGTTTATTTCCTCCCTATATTTGTCAGTTCCTCATCACCTGTTTATTTCCTCCCTATATTTGTCAGTTCCTCATCACCTGTTCACTACCTCCTATATTTTGTCAGTTCCTCATCACCTGTTTATTTCCTCCTCTATATTAGTCAGTTCCTCATCACCTGTTCACTACCTCCTCTATATTTGTCAGTTCCTCATCACCTGTTCACTACCTCCCCTATATTTGTCAGTTCCTCATCACCTGTTCACTACCTCCCCTATATTTTTCAGTTCCTCATCACCTGTTCACTACCTCCCCTATATTTGTCAGTTCCTCATCACCTGTTTATTACCTCCCCTATATTTGTCAGTTCCTCATCACCTGTTCACTACCTCCCCTATATTTGTCAGTTCCTCATCACCTGTTTATTTCCTCCCCTATATTTGTCAGTTCCTCATCACCTGTTCACTACCTCCTCTATATTTGTCAGTTCCTCATCACCTGTTTATTTCCTCCTCTATATTTGTCAGTTCCTCATCACCTGTTTATTTCCTCCCCTATATTTGTCAGTTCCTCATCACCTGTTCACTACCTCCTCTATATTTGTCAGTTCCTCATCACCTGTTTATTTCCTCCTCTATATTAGTCAGTTCGTCATCACCTGTTCACTACCTCCCCTATATTTGTCAGTTCCTCATCACCTGTTCACTACCTCCCCTATATTTGTCAGTTCCTCATCACCTGTTCACTACCTCCCCTATATTTGTCAGTTCCTCATCACCTGTTTATTTCCTCCCTATATGTGTCAGTTCCTCATCACCTGTTTATTTCTCCCCTATATTTGTCAGTCCCTCATCACCTGTTTATTACCTCCTCTATGGTGTTGCAGGGCGCCAGGCTTCCTTCTGTCACGCCTGCTTCCGTTCCCCCTCCCTGGTGTTGCAGGGCGCCAGGCTTCCTTCTGTCACGCCTGCTTCCGTTCCCCCTCCCTGGTGCTGCAGGGCGCCAGGCTTCCTTCTGTCACGCCTGCTTCCGTTCCCCTCCCTGGTGTTGCAGGGCGCCAGGCTTCCTTCTGTCACGCCTGCTTCGTTCCCCTCCCTGGTGTTGCAGGGCGCCAGGCTTCCTTCTGTCACGCCTGCTTCTCGTTCCCCCTCCTGGTGCTGCAGGGGCTCCAGGCTTCCTTCTGTCACGCCTGCTCCCGTTGCCCCTCCCTGGTGCTGCAGGGCGCCAGGCTTCCTTCTGTCACGCCTGCTCCCGCTCCCCTCCCTGGTGCTGCAGGGCGCCAGGGCTTCCTTCTGTCACGCTTGCTCCTGTTCCCCCTCCCTGGTGCTGCAGGGCGCCAGGCTTCCTTCTGTCACGCCTGCTCCCGCTCCTCCCTGGTGCTGCAGGGCGCCAGGCTCCTTCTGTCACGCCTGCTCCCGCTCCCCTCCCCTGGTGCTGCAGGGCGCCAGGCTTCCTTCTGTCTCGCCTGCTTCCGCCCCTCCAAGGTGCTGCAGGGCGCCAGGCTACCCTTCTGTCACGCCTGCTCCCGCTCCCCTCCTGGTGCTGCAGGGCGCCAGGCTTCCTTCTGTAATGCCTGCTTCCGTTCCCCCTCCCTGGTGCTGCAGAGCGCCAGGCTACCTCTGTCAGGCCTGCTCCGTTCCCCTCCCTGGTGCTGCAGGGTGCCAGGCTTCCTTCTGTCACGCCTGCTTCCGTTCCTCCTGGTGTTGCAGGGCGCCAGGCTTCCTTCTCTGTCACGCCTGCTTCCGTTCCCCTCCCTGGTGTTGCAGGGCGCCAGGCTTCCTTCTGTCTCGCCTGCTTCCGTTCCCCCTCCCTGGTGCTGCAGGGCGCCAGGCTCGCCGTTCCCCTCCCCTGGTGCTGCAGGGCGCCGGGCTTCCTTCTGTCACGCCTGCTCCCGTTCCCCCTCCCTGCTGCTGCAGGGCGCTCAGGCTTCCTTCTGTCACGCCTGCTCCGCCCCTCCCCTGGTGCTGCAGGGCGCCAGGCTTCCTTCTGTCACGCCTGCTCCGTTCCCCTCCCTGGTGCTGCAGGGCGCCAGGCTTCCTTCTGTCACGCCTGCTCCCGCTCCCCTCCCTGGTGCTGCAGGGCGCCAGGCTTCCTTCTGTCACGCCTGCTCCGCTCCCCCTCCCTGGTGCTGCAGGGCGCAGGCTTCCTTCTGTCACGCCTGCCCCGCTCCCCCTCCCTGGTGCTGCAGGGCGCCAGGCTTCCTTCTGTCTCACCTGCTTCCGCTCCCCCTCCAAGGTGCTGCAGGGCGCCAGGCTACCCTTCTGTCACGCCTGCTCCCGCTCCCCCTCCCTGGTGCTGCAGGGCGCCAGGCTTCCTTCTATCACGCATGCTTCCGTTCCCCCTCCCTGGTGTTGCAGGGCGCCAGGCTTCCTTCTGTCACGCCTGCTTCCGTTCCCCTCCCTGGTGTTGCAGGGCGCCAGGCTTCCTTCTGTCTCGCCTGCTTCCGTTCCCCCTCCCTGGTGCTGCAGGGCGCCAGGCTTCCTTCTGTCTCGCCTGCTTTTGTTCCCCCTCCCTGGTGCTGCACGGCGCCAGGCTTCCTTCTGTCTCGCCTGCTTCCGTTCCCCCTCCCTGGTGCTGCAGGGCGCCGGGCTTCCTTCTGTCACGCCTGCTCCCGTTCCCCCTCCCTGCTGCTGCAGGGCGCCAGGCTTCCTTCTGTCACGCCTGCTCCCGCTCCCCCTCCCTGGTGCTGCAGGGCACCAGGCTTCCTTCTGTCACTCCTGCTCCCGTTCCCCCTCCCTGGTGCTGCAGGGCGCCAGGCTTCCTTCTGTCACGCCTGCTCCCGCTCCCCCTCCCTGGTGCTGCAGGGGCGCCAGGCTCACTTCTGTCACGCCTGCTTCCGCTCCTCCCTGGTGCTGCAGGGGCGCCAGGCTACCTTCTGTCACGCCTGCTTCCGCTCCCCCTCCCTGGTGCTGCAGGGGCGCCAGGGCTTCCTTCTGTCACGCATGCTTCCGTTCCCCCTCCCTGGTGTTGCAGGGCGCCAGGCTTCCTTCTGTCACGCCTGCTGCTTCCGTTCCCCCTCCCTGGTGTTGCAGGGCGCCAGGCTTCCTTCTGTCTCGCCTGCTTCCGTTCCCCCTCCCCTGGTGCTGCAGGGCGCCAGGCTTCCTTCTGTCTCGCCTGCTTTTTGTTCCCCCTCCCTGGTGCTGCAGGGCGCCAGGCTTCCTCTGTCTCGCCTGCTTCCGTTCCCCCTCCCTGGTGCTGCAGGGCGCCAGGCTCTTCTGTCACGCCTGCTCCCGTTCCCCCTCCCTGCTGCTGCAGGGCGCCAGGCTACCTTCTGTCACGCCTGCTCCCGGTCCCCCTCCCTGGTGCTGCAGGGCGCCAGGCTTCCTTCTGTCACGCCTCTGCCTCCGTTCCCCCTCCCTGGTGCTGCAGGGCGCTAGGCTTTCCTTCTGTCACGCCTGCCTCCGTTCCCCTCCCTGGTGCTGCAGGGCGCCAGGCTACCTTCTGTCACGCCTGCTCCCGCTCCCCCTCCCTGGTGCTGCAGGGCGCCAGGCTTCCTTCTGTCACGCCTGCTTCCGTTCCCCCTCCCTGGTGTTGCAGGCGCCAGGCTTCCTTCTGTCACGCCTGCTCCCGGTCCCTCCCTGGTGCTGCAGGGCGCCAGGCTTCCTTCTGTCACGCCTGCTTCCGTTCCCCTCCTGGTGCTGCAGGGCGCCAGGCTACCTTCTGTCACGCCTGATCCCGCTCCCCCTCCCTGGTGCTGCAGGGCGCCAGGCTACCCTTCTTTACACACACCTGTCACCATCATTACGCGCAGCAGTGCTCATTGGACTCACCTGGACTCCTTCACGTTGTTGATGACCTCCTGTATATCTGTCTGTTCCTCTGGTGGTGTTCCCTGTGTCTGCATTCATTGTTGTTATGTGTTCCTGTCCAGACGCTGTTCCTGTTCTGTTTCATGTCCGTCAGTTATTAAACCTTCACTCCTTGTACCTGCTTCTCATCTTCTGCGTTGATCCTTACAGAATGAAAAAGAAGGAGGTTACTGTCATGCCTGCTCCCGAGCATTATGCACTTCGGCCACCATCAGTACACACACCTGCCTTTCCCGTCACACGCAACAGCGTATTATTGGACTCACTCTGGACTCACCATCA
>NW_027040020.1:0-15000 GCF_034236695.1 Oncorhynchus nerka
CATCAGGACATAACAGAACTAACCCACCCTCTCCATCAGGACATAACAGAACTAAGCTAACCCCACCCTCTCCATCTGGACATAAACAGAACTAACCCACCAGGACATAACAGAACCAACACCTCCATCTGGACATAACAGAACTAACACACCCTCTCCATCAGGACATAACAGAACTAACCCACCCTCTCCATCAGGACATAACAGAACTAACTAACCACCCCTCTCCATCAGATTAACAGACCATAACAGAACTAACCCACCCTCTCCATCAGGACATAACAGAACTAACCCACCCTCTCCATCAGGACATAACAGAACTAACATCAGGACATAACAGAACCCACCCCTCTCCATCAGGACATAACAGAACTAACCCACCCTCTCCATCAGGACATAACAGAACTAACCCACCCTCTCCATCAGGACATAACAGAACTAACACACCCTCTCCATCTGGACATAACAGAACTAACCCACCCTCTCCATCTGGACATAACAGAACTAACCCACCCTCTCCATCAGGACATAACAGAACTCACCCACCCTCTCCATCAGGACATAACAGAACTAACACACCCTCTCCATCAGGACATAACAGAACTAACCAAGGTCACCATCTGAAACAAACCCACTCTCTCCCAAGCACCAAGGGGGAAGATCAGATTGACATAAATCTGATCAAATGCAAAATTCTAAAATCATTGAAAGCTCCTTCATTCTTCATCAACAAAAAAAAAAGAATATCTATTTTAGTTATTCCTCTTTTGAGAAATGTATTTTAAAATCTATGCCCTTTTTCATACATACAAAAATACATGATGTCTAATAATACCACAGTTTGGCTTCTGGTTTCATTTCAAACACTGAGATTTGAG
The DNA here is from genome assembly GCF_034236695.1 of Oncorhynchus nerka. NCBI lineage: Eukaryota > Metazoa > Chordata > Actinopteri > Salmoniformes > Salmonidae > Oncorhynchus > Oncorhynchus nerka. Next base: position 879 of record NW_027040020.1, read on the forward strand.
GAGTTAATGAGTCCTGGCAGCATGTCTGGACTAGACAGGGGAAGGGCTGAGCCATAGACATAGATAGAGGGCACACTGGCCACAAAGCCAGTTTTAGTATGGGCAGCATCACTGAAAGGCTTTCACCATTTTAAAGTTTGGGGATGGGCTCTCTTTCTGTGACTAGCTCCCTGGGAGTGTAATAACAGCGTGGTCAGATAGTGTAAACAGTGGTATGGTGTCCATTTTAGGAAACGCTCAGCTTCAGTGGAGTGTGTATGTTAAGAGCTAAGGTAAAATGTCTCACTTCACCGTTGTTTAACATAACCCAACACCTAGTGACCTCGTCAAGAGGTTTTGATCTCTTGGCTAAAGTGTTAGGTTGAACAGAAAAGATCCAGGTTCAAGCCCCGAGCAGGAGTACCGCCTGACTTCACTACAGTTTGTTTTCAATCAATCAATCAAACTCTTCTTCTTCATGCTTCCAAAGGAAGCGACCAGAGCACCACCTGCTCAGCAGGGAAAAAGAAGACACAAAACCTCCAATTTATTAAGAGTTCTTCAATTCCACTGGCGTCTTCATCCATAGAGAGAGGAACTCTTCCATAGAGACGTCATCATCATCATCATCACTAACGCGGGACAGCAGTCAGGTTTAAAGGTTACTGGCAAAAAAATAAAAAATAAAAAAACGTTTTTTTGTCCTTAAAAAAAAAACACAAAAAAAACATGGTGATAGAATTCTATCTAAAGTCAGTGTTGCAGCATAGTTGACTGGTTTCTGGTGTGAAGAAGTCTTCTGGAGCCATCTTTGATTCCAAATCCTGTCCTCTTGAACACAATGTACAAGACAATCTGGAAACCTGTGAACTGAAAGGAAAATATGATATCATGCACAGTATATAGCCTAATTTATTATTAGAATAGCTAAAATAAAACAGACATTTAGAGTTTAAAAATACATACTTGCTCTGGGCTTCCCTGGAGAACTATGACCAAAGAATGAAGGCTAAAGAAAAAAACAAAATAAAAATAAAAACTGAACGAATTGAAAAGAAGAGAATGGAGAGAAAGGAGTCATTTTATTTTGCCAGACAGAGAAAAAAAAACAGCAATTTGAAGCATTTATACTCCAAGTCAGATTCCATCTAAATAAATTGAACAATACAACACAGTGTCACTGGCTTCAAAAGGGATCATTTGACCCAGATGTACCTTTTCTTCTAGTTCCTTTATCTGTCTTTTCTGAGCTGCTATCCATTCCTCCAGCTCTTTGATTCTCTGACATGAAAAACAGGAGGAAACAATAAGGTGGAGAACAAGTCAAATCAGGTTAGAGAAATGTTTAACATTGCAATACTGTAGCTGAGGAAGGGAATCTCATTTAAGTCATTTTAGCAGACGCTCTTATCCAGAGCGACTTACAAATTGGTGCGTTCACCTTATGACATCCAGTGGAACAGTCACTTTACAATAGTGCATCTAAATCTCCCTGGGGAATGGACTGTAGGGTAGCTGACGAAGGAGAATCTCCCTGGGGAATGTATAAGGTAGCTGAGGAAGGAGAATCTCCCTGGGAATGGACTGTAGGGTAGCTGAGGAAGGAAATCTCCTTGGGGAATGGACTGTAGGGTAGCTGAGGGAGAAGGATCTCCCTGGGGAATGGACTGTAGGGTAGCTGAGGAAGGAGAATCTCCCTGGGGAATGGACTGTAGGGTAGCTGAGGAAGGAGAATCTCCCTGGGGAATGGACTGTAGGGTAGCTGAGGAAGGAGAATCTCCTTGGGGAATGGACTGTAGGGTAGCTGGGGAAGGAGAATCTCCCTGGGGAATGGACTGTAGGGTAGCTGAGGAAGGAGAATCTCCTTGGGGAATGGACTGTAGGGTAGCTGGGAAGGAGAATCTCCCTGGGGAATGGACTGTAGGGTAGCTGAGGAAGGAGAATCTCCTTGGGAATGGACTGTAGGGTAGCTGGGGAAGGAGAATCTCCTGGGAATGGACTGTAGGGTAGCTGGGAAGGAGTATCTCCCTGGGAATGGACTGTGGGGTAGCTGAGGAAGGAGAATCTCCCTGGGAATGGACTGTAGGGTAGCTGAGGAGAAGGATCTCCCTGGGAATGGACTGTAGGGTAGCTGAGGAAGAAGAATCTCCTGGGGAATAAGACCCACGAGTAATGGTCCTTTCTCTCACCTCCTTTAGACAGGTAGGTGTTATACTGTAGATAGGCACAGTAACAATATTGTCCCTGTTCTGCCTGGTATTAAATAGACTCAGTGATAGCTGTCTCTTCTCTCACCTGCTGTGTGTTGTACCAGCTCCATCCTCTACCAGCTTCATCTCTATCAGTACTCAGCTCCATTCTACCAGTACCATCCTCTATCAGTACCATCCTCTATCAGTACCAGCTCCATCCCTCTATCAGCTCCATTCTCTACCAGCTCCATCCTCTACCAGTACCATCCACTATCAGAACCAGTTCCATTCTCTACCAGCTCCATCCTCTACCAGCTCCATCCTCTATCAGTACCAGCCCATCCTCTACCAGCTCCATCCCTCTACCAGTACCAGCTCCATCCTCTACCAGCTCCATCCTCTTCCAGCTCCATCCCTCCAGCTCCATCCTCTTCCAGCTCCATCCTCTTCCAGCTCCATCCTCTACCAGCTCCAGCTCCATCCTCTACCAACTCCATTCTTTACCAGCTCCATCCTCTATCAGTACCAGCTCCATCCTCTACCAGCACCAGCTCCATCCCTCTACCAGCTCCATTCTCTACCAGCTCCATCCTCTACCAGCTCCATCCTCTACCAGCTCCATTCTCTTCCAGCTCCATCCTCTATCAGTACCAGCTCTATCCTCTATCAGTACCAGCTCTATCCTCTACCAGCACCAGCTCCATCCTCCCTACCAGCTCCATTCTCTACCAGCTCCATCCTCTACCAGCTCCATTCTCTTCCAGCTCCATCCTCTATCAGTACCAGCTCCATCCTCTACCAGCTCTATCCTCTACCAGTACCAGCTCCGTCCTCTACCTGCTCCGTCCCTCTACCTGCTCCGTCCTCTACCAGCTTCCGTCCCTACCAGCTTCGTCCTCTACCAGCTTCGTCCTCTACCAGCCTGTCCCTCTACCAGCGCCGTCCTCTACCAGCTCCGTCCTCTACCAGCTCCGTCCTCTACCAGTACCAGCTCCCTCCTCTACCAGTACCAGCTCCGTCCTCTACCAGTACCAGCTCCGTCCTCTACCTGCTCCGTCCTCTACCAGCCTGTCTCCTCTACCAGCCGTCCTCTACCAGCCCGTCCTCTACCAGCCGTCCTCTACCAGCCGTCCTCTACCAGCTCCGTCCTCTACCAGTACCAGCTCCATCCTCACCAGCTCCATCCTCTACCAGCTCCATCCTCTACCAGCTCCAACCTCTACCAGCTCCAACCTCTACCAGCTCCATCCTCTACCAGCTCCATCCTCTACCAGCTCCATCCTCTACCAGCTCCATCCTCTACCAGCTCCATTCTCTACCAGCTCCATCCTCTACCAGTACCAGCTCCATCTCTACCAGCTCCATCCTCTACCAGTACCCAGCTCCATCCTCTATCAGCTCCATCCTCTACCAGCTCCATCCTCTACCAGTACCAGCTCCATCTCTATCAGCTCCATCCTCTATCAGCTCCATCCTCTACCAGCTCCATCCTCTACCAGCTCCATCCTCTACCAGCTCCATCCTCTACCAGCTCCATCCCCTACCAGCTCCATCCCCTACCAGCTCCATCCTCTACCAGTACCAGCTCCATCCTCTACCAGCTCCATCCTCTATCAGCTCCATCCTCTATCAGCTCCATCCTCTACCAGCTCCATCCTCATACCAGCTCCATCCTCTACCAGCTCCCTCCTCTACCAGCTCCATCCTCTACCAGTACCAGCTCCATCCTCTACCAGCTCCATCCTCATCCAGCTCCATCCTCTACCAGCTCCATCCTCATCCAGCTCCATCCTCTACCAGTACCAGCTCCATCATCTACCAGTACCAGCTCCATCTCTACCAGCTCCATCTCATCCAGCTCCATCCTCTACCAGCTCCATCCTCATCCAGCTCCATCCTCTACCAGTACCAGCTCCATCATCTACCAGTACCAGCTCCATCCTCTGCCAGCTCCATCCCTCTCACCTGCTGTGAGTGCTGTAGCATGTCCATTCTCTCCCTGAGGATCTGTGAGTCCTCTCTCTGAGCTCCATCATGACCCCTCTCTTCCACTGCCCACCGCCCGCCGCAATGTCTCCCTCTCGTCGCCCGACAGCATCTCTGACATCTTGGCCCCCGCATCCTGTTGCAGGGTATCAAACAGCATTGCCTCTAGCTCCAAGATCCTCTGGAGGGAGGAGGGAGGGATGGGGAGAGAAAGAAGGAGAGTGGCAAGGTCGTTGGTGTTACACCTAACGACCACAAGAGGGGCACAGCTGCAGCTAGTCAGTGGGTGGACAATGTGATCCACTGGCTCAATGTCTTCTATAAAAACATATACACTGAGTATATAAAACATTAAGAACACCTGCTCTTTCCATGACACAGACTGACCAGGTGAATCCAGGTGAAAGCTATGATCCCTTATTGATGTCACTTTGTTAAATCCACTTCAAATCAGCGTAGATGAAGGGGAGGAGACAGGTTAAACAAGGATTTAATCCTTGAGATAATTGAGACATGGATTATGTATGTGTGCCATGCAATCCATGTCTCAATTGATTTAAGCAAGACAAAAGATTTAAGTGCCTCTAAATGGGGTATGGTAGTAGGTGCCAGGCGCACTGGTTTGAGTCAAGAACTACAATGCTGCTGGGTTTTTCATGTGTATCAAGAATGGTCCACCGACCCAAAGGACATCTAGCCAACATGACAACTATGGGAAGCATTGGGCCAGCATCCTGGGGAAGGCTTCTGACACCTTGCCCCGATGAACCGAGTCTGTCATGAGGACAAAAAGAGGGTGCAACTCAATATTTGGAAGGTGTTCTTAATGTTTTGTGTACTCATTGTATATTTTCACTTGAGTCATTTAGCAGATATCAATCAAATGTATTTATAAAGCCCTCCTTACATCAGCTGATGTCACAAAGTGCTGTACAGAAACCCAGCCTGAAACCCCAAACAGAAAGCAATGCAGGTGTAGAAGCACGGATGCTCTTATCCAGAGCGCGATTGTTAGTTTTAGAAAGGCAAGTTTTTTTTTCCTGGAACATTTGGGTCCATTTGAAATGTCCTCACCTTGTGAGCCTGAGCCATGGATTGTTTCCTGTAGTCCAACTCCTCATCCAGATAGCCTTTCTGTTTACTGAACACATGCTGCAAATAACACACAACACAACCTGATCATCCAGCCAACTCCAACTGAAGATTCATACAAAATCATTCATTCATTCATCCATCCATTTGTTTGTTTGTTTATTCATTCATTCATCAATTCATTTCTTTAATTCATGCATTTGTTAATTCATTTGATAATTCATTATTTCTTTCATTCATTCATTCATTCATTCGTTTGTTTATTAATTAATTAATTCATTCATTTATTTAATTCATTCATTCATTTGTTAATTCATTTGATAATTCATTATTTCTTTCATTCATTCATTCATTCATTCGTTTGTTTGTTAATTCATTCATCGATGAATTTCTTTAATTCATTCATTTGTTAATTCATTTATACATTTGATAATTCATTATTTATTTCATTCATTCATTCATTCATTCATTCGTTTGTTTGTTAATTCATTCATCAATTAATTTATTTAATTCATTCATTTGTTAATTCATTTGATAATTCATTATTTATTTATTTCATTCATTCATTCGTTTGTTTGTTTGTTAATTCATTCATTCATTAATTTCTTTAATTCATTAATTTGTTAATTCATTTATTCATTCATTCATTCATTCATTCATTCATTCAAGATGTCTGTTAAATACTGTAGGTCGGGCTACAACATATTGCCAGTTGCCAATGCACTTAAAGCACACAACACGTACTTCCATGCATCAGCAACATATTAAACAACTTGAGCATCATGCTAAATAAGAAGGGTTAACAAATAAAATATAGATCAGCCATTTACCTTCTCACTTTCAATGTCCATCCTTTTCTGTGCTAAAGCTGTTTTGGTGACCTCTATATTCTCAAGCCACTGAAAGGAGAGGATAATAAACTGGGATATTCAGCTGGGAATAAAAACATTATTTTACCTCATTAACTCAAATGATGCAAAGCCTACTGTACGACAGGGATTCAAAGACAAGGCTGGCATTCAAACAAAGATTAAAACAGCCTTTTGAAATGTTAGTTGCTGAGAATATAACTACCCTCTCTGCTAGCGTTAAGACGGTCCTGGCGTGAATGGCCACCACCTGCTCCTCGTTGGATAGGTTCTGGGTGGTACATGGCACATAAGGAGAACACAACACTCAGACACTCAGTATCACGCAGACAGCAGATCCATCAACACTGAGACACTCAGTATCAAGCAGACAGCAGATCCATCAACACTGAGACACTCAGTATCAAGCAGACAGCAGATCCATCAACACTGAGACCTCAGTATCAAGCAGACATCAGATCCATCAACACTGAGACACTCAGTATCAAGCAGACATCAGATCCATCAACACTGAGACACTCAGTATCAAGCAGACATCAGATCCATCAACACTCAGTATCACGCAGACATCAGATCCATCAACACTCAGTATCACGCAGACAGCAGATCCATCAACACTGAGACACTCAGTATCAAGCAGACAGATCCATCAACACTGAGACACTCAGCATCAAGCAGACAGATCCATCAACACTCAGACACCCAGTATCAAGCAGACAGCAGATCCATCAACACTCAGACACTCAGTATCAAGCAGACAGATCCATCAACACTGAGACACTCAGCATCAAGCAGACAGATCCATCAACACAGAGACACTCAGTATCAAGCAGACAGCAGATCCATCAACACTCAGACACTCAGTATCAAGCAGACAGCAGATCCATCAACACATAGACACCCAGTATCAAGCAGACAGCAGATCCATCAACACAGAGACACTCAGTATCAAGCAGACATCAGATCCATCAACACAGAGACACTCAGTATCAAGCAGACAGCAGATCCATCAACACTCAGACACTCAGTATCAAGCAGACATCAGATCCATCAACAATCAGACACCCAGTATCAAGCAGACATCAGATCCATCAACAATCAGACACTCAGTATCAAGCAGACAGCAGATCCATCAACACTGAGACACTCAGTATCAAGCAGACAGCAGATCCATCAACACATAGACACTCAGTATCAAGCAGACAGCAGATCCATCAACACTCAGACACCCAGTATCAAGCAGAGAGCAGATCCATCAACACTCAGACACTCAGTATCAAGCAGACAGCAGATCCATCAACACTCAGACACCCAGTATCAAGCAGAGAGCAGATCCATCAACACATAGACACTCAGTATCAAGCAGACAGCAGATCCATCAACACTCAGACACCCAGTATCAAGCAGAGAGCAGACCCATCAACACAGAGGAGACAGATAGACAGAGCAATGAGTCCAGTGAGGTTGGAGCGGATCCGACTGCAGGAAGACATACATGAACATACATGTAGATAGGAAATGAACATACACTTACGGCATTATCCCCCAGTATATCTAGCTTTTTCATTAGCTCTGTGATGATGATGTCCTGCCAGGGAGAAGAGACAAGAACATCAGGTTAAACTTCAAATCAACTCCTTAACACTCCCCCTAGACCAAAGGTATTTAAACTCTGACCCCACGAGGACAACTACTGGTTGTCTGTTCTACCTGATCATTAATATCACCCACCTGGTGTCCCAGGTCTAAATCAGGCCCTGATCATTAATATCACCCCACCTGGTGTCCCAGGTCTAAATCAGGCCCTGATCATTAATATCACCCCACCTGGTGTCCCAGGTCTAAATCAGGCCCTGATCATTAATATCACCCATCTGGTGTCCCAGGTCTAAATCAGGCCCTGATCATTAATATCACCCCATCTGGTGTCCCAGGTCTAAATTAGGCCCTGAACATTAATATCACCCACCTGGTGTCCCAGGTCTAAATCAGGCCTTGATCATTAATATCACCCCACCTGGTGTCACAGGTCTAAATCAGGCCCTGATCATTAATATCACCCCACCTGGTGTCCCAGGTCTAAATCAGGCCCTGATCATTAATATCACCCCATCTGGTGTCCCAGGTCTAAATTAGGCCTTGATCATTAATATCACCCCACCTGGTGTCCCAGGTCTAAATCAGGCCTTGATCATTAATATCACCCCACCTGGTGTCCCAGGTCTAAATCAGGCCTTGATCATTAATATCACCCCACCTGGTGTCCCAGGTCTAAATCAGGCCCTGATCATTAATATCACCCCACCTGGTGTCCCAGGTCTAAATCAGGCCCTGATCATTAATATCACCCCACCTGGTGTCCCAGGTCTAAATCAGGCCCTGATCATTAATATCACCCACCTGGTGTCCCAGGTCTAAATCAGGCCCTGATCAGTAATATCACCCCACCTGGTGTCCCAGGTCTAAATCAGGCCCTGATCAGTAATATCACCCCACCTGGTGTCCCAGGTCTAAATCAGGCCCCGATCATTAATATCACCCCACCTGGTGTCCCAGGTCTAAATCAGGCCCCGATCATTAATATCACCCACCTGGTGTCCCAGGTCTAAATCAGGCCCCGATCATTAATATCACCCCACCTGGTGTCCCAGGTCTAAATCAGGCCCTGATCATTAATATCACCCCACCTGGTGTCCCAGGTCTAAATCAGGCCCCGATCATTAATATCACCCACCTGGTGTCCCAGGTCTAAATCAGGCCCTGATCATTAATATCACCCATCTGGTGTCCCAGGTCTAAATCAGGCCCTGATCATTAATATCACCCCACCTGGTGTCCCAGGTCTAAATCAGGCCCCGATCATTAATATCACCCACCTGGTGTCCCAGGTCTAAATCAGGCCCTGATCATTAATATCACCCATCTGGTGTCCCAGGTCTAAATCAGGCCCTGATCATTAATATCACCCCATCTGGTGTCCCAGGTCTAAATTAGGCCCTGAACATTAATATCACCCACCTGGTGTCCCAGGTCTAAATCAGGCCTTGATCATTAATATCACCCCACCTGGTGTCCCAGGTCTAAATCAGGCCCTGATCATTAATATCACCCCATCTGGTGTCCCAGGTCTAAATTAGGCCCTGAACATTAATATCACCCACCTGGTGTCCCAGGTCTAAATCAGGCCTTGATCATTAATATCACCCCACCTGGTGTCCCAGGTCTAAATCAGGCCCTGATCATTAATATCACCCCACCTGGTGTCCCAGGTCTAAATCAGGCCCTGATCATTAATATCACCCCACCTGGTGTCCCAGGTCTAAATCAGGCCCTGATCATTAATATCACCCACCTGGTGTCCCAGGTCTAAATCAGGCCCTGATCAGTAATATCACCTGGTGTCCCAGGTCTAAATCAGTCCTGATTAGAAGGAACAATGAAGAAATGCAGTGGAACTGGCTTTGAGGTCAAGATTTGAATTCGAGGCCCCTAGACACTCTCCTAGCCCCTAGCTCCTAGCCTCTACCCCCTTTTATATGATATTATTATTATAGATATAGACTCACTGTGACTCCCTCGGCCTCACAGTACACCTGCAGTGGACTGATGCCTTCACAGAAGTATAATATACAGCGGGGCAAAAAAGTATTTAGTCAGCCACCAATTGTGCAAGTTCTCCCACTTAAAAAGATGAGAGAGGCCTGTAATTTTCATCATAGGTACACTTCAACTATGACAGACAAAATGAGGGAAAAAAATGGTAGACCCGCACCAGGCTGGGAAGACTGAATCTGCAATAGGTAAGCAGCTTGGTTTGTAGAAATCAACTGTGGGAGCAATTATTAGGAAATGGAAGACATACAAGACCACTGATAATCTCCCTCGATCTGGTGCTCCATGCAAGATCTCACCCGTGGGGTCAAAATGATCACAAGAACGGTGAGCAAAAATCCCAGAACCACACAGGGGGACCTAGTGAATGACCTGCAGAGAGCTGGGACCAAAGTAACAAAGCCTACCATCAGTAACACACTACGCCGCCAGGGACTCAAATCCTGCAGTGCAAGACGTGTCCCCTGCTTAAGCCAGTACATGTCCTGGCCCGTCTGAAGTTTGATAGAGAGCATTTGGATGATCCAGAAGAAGATTGGGAGAATGTCATATGGTCAGATGAAACCAAAATATAACTTTTTGGTAAAAACTCAACTCGTCGTGTTTGGAGGACAAAGAATGCTGAGTTGCATCCAAAGAACACCATACCTACTGTGAAGCATGGGGGTGAAACATCATGCTTTGGGGCTGTTTTTCGGCAAAGGACCAGCGCGACTGATCCATGTAAAGGAAAGAATGAATGGGGCCATGTATCGTGAGATTTTGAGTGAAAACCTTCCATCAGCAAGGGCATTGAAGATGAAACGTGGCTGGGTCTTTCAGCATGACAATGATCCCAAACACACCGCCCGGGCAACGAAGGAGGGGCTTGGTAAGAAGAATTTCAAGGTCCTGGAGTGGCCTAGCCAGTCTCCAGATCTCAACCCCATAGAAAATCTTTGGAGGGAGTTGAAAGTCCGTGTTGCCCAGCAACAGACCCAAAACATCACTGCTCTGGAGGAGATCTGCATGGAGGAATGGGCCAAAATACCAGCAACAGTGTGTGAAAACCTAGTGAAGACTTACAGAAAACATTTGACCTCTGTCATTGCCAACAAAGGGTATATAACAAAGTATTGAGATAAACTTTGTTAACAAATACTTATTTCCCGCTATAATTTGTAAATAAATGAATTAAAAATCATACAATGTGAGTTTCTGGATTTTTTTCTCATTTTGTCTGTTATAGTTGAAGTGTACCTATGATGAAAATTACAGGCCTCTCTCATCTTTTTAAGTGGGAGAACTTGCACAATTGGTGGCTGACTAAATACTTTTTTGCCCCACTCTATATATATATATATATATATATATATTATTATTATAGACTCACTGTGACTCCTCGGCCTCACAGTACACCTGCAGTGGACTGATGCCTTCACAGAAGTGGATGTCGTGGAAGTTGATTCCTGGAGATCTCCTCTCCTCTCCTGGATGGTGATAGATGGACATTATTACTAGATGGCCCATCTAGCCTGCAACTCTTTCATTAGCTGAAGTATGTACGAGTACAGCTGAAACTGACAATACATTTCCAAAACGTGAATATCATTAAGATTAAACATTTTTCTGTCCAATCGTTTACAAGGTCCAGTGAAACCTGATAGAGATTGGAGAGGATGGGGCTAGGGGGCGGCGCCCGAGATAGAGATGAGGCTAGGGGGCAGCGCCCGAGAAAGAGGATTGGGCTAGGGGGCGGCGCCCGGGAAAGAGGATGGGGCTAGGGGGCGGCGCCCGAGAAAGAGGATGGGGCTAGGGGGCGGCGCCCGAGAAAGCAGTTGTTATGAGGGGTCAAATGTCCGTGCTCTTACTTCAAGTTCAAGGATCCGGAACTCCAGGAGTTCATTTTGGTCTCTGGCGTCCTGAAATTCGTTTTTTAAACGTGACTCCTCTGTTTCCATATGCTTGATCTGTTAATAAGAGACAGAAATACACTGGGGAAATGTAATCACATGTTCCCAATCACACCTGGATTACATGTGACATATCACTTCAGGTAAATATCATGGATAATAGTTTTATACCTTCTCTATAAGTTCTTGATTTCTTTGATACAGGGCTTGTTTCTCCTCGATCCACTTCATATCCTACAAACACACAGGAAATCAGTGACAAAGAACTCTGTGTGTGTGTGCGTGTGTGTGTGTGTGTGTGTGTATGTAATCCAGTCACCTGTCCTTGCTGGGACAGAACACACTCCAGGTCCTGTATTCTGGTTTGGTAGAGAATAAGCTCTGCTTGCAACTGTTCTCTTGTCTGTGGAGTGAAGAGAAAAACATTAACTGGTTATATACAATGATAATAAATGCTAGTAGAATATGTTTCTCTACCTGGTTCAGTCTCTATGGCAGCATTCTGTCTCTACCTGGTTCAGTCTCTATGGCAGCATTCTGGATCTACCTGGTTCAGTCTCTACCTGGTTCAGTCTCTACCTGGTTCAGTCTCTACCTGGTTCAGACTCTACCTGGTTCAGACTCTACCTCTCAGTCTCTATGTCAGCATTATGTCTCTACCTGGTTCTGTCTCTATGGCAGCATTCTGGCTCTACATGGTCAGTCTCTACCTGGTTCAGTCTCTAGGGCAGCATTTTGGTTTGAGACTTGCGTGCTTAACTCACATTTTCTCTCACGGACGTCAATGCATGATTTATGTGAATGTCTGGGCTGAATCAGGCCTGGGAGGAGTCCTACTTATGAAGGACAGATGAATACGACTATACCCCAATACCTCCAGTGGACTAGTGGTCTGAAATACATTACTGCCCAGTGAGTGAAATACACGTTTTGATAATGGCATCATAATAGAGCACCTCTTACCTTGACTTCCTTCTCTGCATCAAACGTGCCCCCCACCTGCTCCTGTAGAAGTGCATAGGCTCTCTGAAGAGCCTGGTACTCCATGGTCAACTGATGAAACCTCATCTCTGTCTCCTCCCTGATCATACCCTACAGACAGGTAGGCAGATGGGCAGACAGACAGGTAGACAGGCAGATGTACAGACAGACAGACAGGTAGACAGACAGGCAGACAGATGGACAGACAGGTAGACAGACAGACAGGCAGACAGACGGACAGACAGGTAGACAGACAGACAGGCAGACAGACGGACAGACAGGCAGACGGACAGACAGGCAGACGGGCAGACGGGCAGACGGGCAGACAGGCAGAAACAACAGTGAGGGTAGTCAGAGGTCGCTGTCCCTCCCCATGGTCATTATAACACAATATCAGAAACAACAGTGAGGGAGGTCAGAGGTCACTGTCCCTCCCCATGGTTATTATAACACAATATCAGAAACAACAGTGAGGGAGGTCAGAGGTCACTGTCCCTCCCCATGGTCATTATAACACAATATCAGAAACAACAGTGAGGGAGGTCAGAGGTCACTGTCCCTCCCCATGGTTATTATAACACAATATCAGAAACAACCGTGAGGGAGGTCAGAGGTCACTGTCCCTCCCCATGGCTATTATAACATTATAACACAATATCAGAAACAACAGTGAGGGTAGTCAGAGGTCGCTGTCCCTCCCCATGGTTATTATAACACAATATCAGAAACAACAGTGAGGGAGGTCAGAGGTCGCTGTCCCTCCCCATGGTTATTATAACACAATATCAGAAACAACAGTGAGGGTAGTCAGAGGTCGCTATCCCTCCCCATGGTTATTATAACACAATATCAGAAACAACAGTGAGGGTAGTCAGAGGTCACTGTCCCTCCCCATGGTTATTATAACACAATATCAGAAACAACAGTGAGGAGGTCAGAGGTCACTGTCCCTCCCCATGGTTATTATAACAGAATATCAGAAACAACAGTGAGGGTAGTCAGAGGTCACTGTCCCTCCCCATGGTTATTATAACACAATATCAGAAACAACAGTGAGGGAGGTCAGAGGTCGCTGTCCCTCCCCATGGTTATTATAACACAATATCAGAAACAACAGTGAGGGAGGTCAGAGGTCGCTGTCCCTCCCCATGGTCATTATAACACAATATCAGAAACAACAGATGACATAAGAAACAGGCAATATGTCTGCTTCTCGGTAAACGTTGCGTTGCATATTTACACTTCTGTAATTGACTGCTGTATATCAAGAATGGAAACACACTTCCACATTCATTCATAGTTCTGATACAAACCAAATGTCAAAACGTCAAGCTGTCATCCGGGAGCAATCAGACGACAAAACATACATATATCTCTCTCTCTTTTTCTCTGTCTTGATCGTTCTCTCTTTCCTCTCTCCCTCTCTCTTGATCACACTCTTTCTCTCTGTCTTGATCGTTCTCTCTTTCCTCTCTCCCTCTCTCTTGATCACACTCTTTCTCTGTCTTGACCGTTCTCT
>NW_027040020.1:20000-85000 GCF_034236695.1 Oncorhynchus nerka
CTGTCGTTCTGCCCCTGAACAGGCAGTTAACCCACTGTTCCCAGGCCGTCATTGAAAATAAGAATTTGTTCTTAACTGACTTGCCTGGTTAAATAAAGGTAAAAATAAAAAAGGCCCAAACACTGGCTTCAATGGCATTGTCACTTTTATACGGGTTACCAAATTATTCAAATAATTATTGATACATTTTAATTAAAAAAAACGTTCTTTTGATTAATTTATTAATTTATTCATACTAGTTCATCCATAACAATGAACTAATGAGGAGCGATTTTGCCTGGCATAGAAAACGTGCTCTCTCGTCAGGACACTGTTGTTCAGAGGAGCTAGCCAACAACACAGCTAACACAATCACTTCAAACTGAAGATGGAAAGACTACAAAATAGCTGCACTTCGTTTCGTTTGACCTTTTTTCAATTTACATTTCTTTTTTATATATCCATAAAAACCAATAAAATGATGCCAGCTGATTCATGATTTCGACTGGCTGAGAAACGCTGTCTGTCTGTCTCGTCCGACTCCAGACTCGTTCATTACTACGGGACAGCTGGAGATCGAATTTAAATATTGAAACAATGTTGCAAATGTGGGAGAGACAGACAGCAGGTTTATACAAACCACTGCTGTTAAACGTTAATCTAAAAGACATGTGACATAATGTCTAGATGCTTTTTATAGTGGAGATCAAGTTCATAAATTGCCTGGCTGGGCTGATGAGACAGTGGATTGGGTTGATGAGACAGTGGATTGGGTTGATGAGACAGTGGATTGGGTTGATGAGACAGTGGATTGGGCTGATGAGACAGTGGATTGGGTTGATGAGACAGTGGATTGGGCTGATGAGACAGTGGATAGGGCTGATGAGACAGTGGATTGGGCTGATGAGACAGTGGATAGGGCTGATGAGACAGTGGATTGGGCTGATGAGACAGTGGATAGGGCTGATGAGACAGTGGATTGGGCTGATGAGACAGTGGATTGGGCTGATGAGACAGTGGATTGGGCTGATGAGACAGTGGATTGGGCTGATGAGACAGTGGATTGGGCTGATGAGACAGTGGATTGGGCTGATGAGACAGTGGATGGCGCAGTCAGATGGAACAGAGTAAATAGACATTTTAACGTCATAGACTTAGCCGGTGGTAACTTGTGGAATAGACACCGGCTGGAATGCGGTTTTAACCAATCAGCATTCAGGATTATACCCACCCTTTTTATAAAGGTAGTCAGTGTTCTGTTATCTCTCTGTCACAAGAGATTATTGTACTGTGTTCAAGGTAGCCAGTGTTCACAGGTACAGTGATATATATCGGCACCCTTGCAGGATTCACTATTTCTTATAAAATACGTTGAAATTGAAAACACATTTGGTGTATACACATGTATGTGTTTGATTTACAACTGCACAGGACCAATAAAAAACACTGACAACTGTGTGTGTGTGTGTGTGTGTGTGTGTGTTGAGTGTGTGTGTGTGCGTGCATATGTGTGAGTGTGTGTATGTGTGTATGTGTGTGTGTATGTGTGTGTGTATGTGTGTATGTGTGTGTGTGTGTGTGTGTTGAGTGTGTGTGTGTGCGTGCATATGTGTGTGTGTGTGTGTGTGTCTGTGTGTGTGTGTGTGTGTGTGTGTGTGTGAGTGTGTGTGCTCTACCATTTCCATGTTCTCCTCTGTAATGAAGCGTAGTTTGTTCTCCATGCGTCTGAATGCGTGGGCCAGCTCCTCATTCTTCCTGCTCAGCCTCTTGTTCTTGTCCAGCAGGGGCATAAACTGGCTCTCTGCCTCTCTTAGGCGCTTCAGCTAGACGGACACACACACACACACCATCAGTATCATTCTTGTCCAGCAGGGGTATAAACTGTCTCTCTGCCTCTCTTAGGCGCTTCGGCTAGACACACACACACACACACACACACACACACACACACACACACACACACACACACACACACACACACACACACACACACACACACACACACACACACACACACACACACACACACACACACACACACACACACACACACACACACACACACACACACACACACACACACACACACACACACACACACACACACACACACACACACACACACACACACACACACACAAACACACACACACACACACACACACACACACACACACACACACACACACACACACATGTCATCAGTATCGTTCTTGTCCAGCAGGGGCCCTCTGCCTCTCGCGGGCGCTGCTGCTAGACACAGACACATTGGGGGGGGTTAGACCAGTCCTCCATACAGAATCTTTCCACATCCTTGATATAGATGAGCAGTACATGGGGGGGGGAATTAGACCAGTCCTCCATACAGAATCTTTCCACATCCTTGATATAGATGAGCAGTACATTGGGGGAATTAGACCAGTCCTCCATACAGAATCTTTATCTTTCCACATCCTTGATATAGATGAGCAGTACATTGGGGGGTGTTAGACCAGTCCTCCATACAGAATCTTTCCACATCCTTGATATAGATGAGCAGTACATTGGGGGGGGGGGGGGGGTGTTAGACCAGTCCTCCATACAGAATCTGTCCACATCCTTGATATCCTTCGTCTGCTCTTTGCGAACTGCCCTCTCCAATTCAAACTACAGGTTTTCAATGGGGTTCAAGTCCGGAGACTGAGATGACCCTTTCAAAATGTTGATTTTTGTGGTCAATTAACAATTTCGTTGTTGATTTTGATGTGTGGTTGGGATTATTGTCTTGCTGGAAGATCCACTTGCGGCAAAGTGTCAGCCTCCTGAGAGACGCAACCTGGTATTTGGTCAAATGTCCTGGTACTTTGTAAAGTTCATGATGTCGTTGACCTTAACAAGGGCCTCAGGACCAGTGGAAAGAAAATAGCCGCATAACATCAATGATCCACCACCATATGTTACCAGAACATCAATGATCCACCACCATATGTTACCAGAACATCAATGATCCACCACCATATGTTACCAGAACATCACTACCATATTATACCAGAACATCAATGACCCACTACCATATTATACCAGAACATCACTACCATATTATACCAGAACATCAATGATCCACCACCATATTATACCAGAACATCAATTATCCACTACCATATTATACCAAAACATCACTACCATATTATACCAGAACATCACTACCATATTATACCAGAACATCACTACCATATTATACCAGAACATCAATGACCCACTACCATATTATACCAGAACATCAATGATCCACTACCATATTATACCAGAACATCACTACCATATTATACCAGAACATCACTACCATATTATACCAGAACATCACTACCATATTATACCAGAACACCAATGATCCACTACCATATTATACCAGAACATCAATGACCCACTACCATATTATACCAGAACATCACTACCATATTATACCAGAACATCACTACCATATTATACCAGAACATCACTACCATATTATACCAGAACATCACTACCATATTATACCAGAACATCACTACCATATTATACCAGAACATCACTACCATATTATACCAGAACATCAATGACCCACTACCATATTATACCAGAACATCACTACCATATTATACCAGAACATCACTACCATATTATACCAGAACATAACATCACTACCATATTATACCAGAACATCACTACCATATTATACCAGAACATAACATCACTACCATATTATACCAGAACATCACTACCATATTATACCAGAACATAACATCACCACCATATTATACCAGAACATCACTACCATATTATACCAGAACATCACTACCATATTATACCAGAACATCAATGATCCACTACCATATTATACCAGAACATCAATGACCCACTACCATATTATACCATAACATCAATGACCCACTACCATATTATACCAGAACATCAATGACCCACTACCATATTATACCAGAACATAACATCACCACTATATTTTACCAGAACATAACCACTATATTTTACCAGAACATAACATCACCACCATAACATCAATGATCCACTACCATATTATACCAGAACATCAATGACCCACTACCATATTATACCAGAACATCACTACCATATTATACCAGAACATCACTACCATATTATACCATAACATAACATCAATGACCCACTACCATATTATACCAGAACATCAATGACCCACTACCGTATTATACCAGAACATCAATGACCCACTACCATATTATACCAGAACATCAATGATCCACTACCATATTATACCAGAACATCAATGACCCACTACCATATGTTACCTTAGGTATGAGGTAACTTTCTGCATATGCTTCTGTTTCTAAACACCAAACTCACTGCTGGTGTGATTGGCCAAAAGAACTCTATTTTCATGTCATCTGACCACGGCCTGGAGTTTGATACTAATGCCACTTTAATAATGATGTTTACATAACTTATATACTCATCTCATGTGTATACACTGTATTTTATACCATCTATTGCATCTTGCCTTTGCCGCTCGGCCATCACTCATCCATATACTTATATGGACATATTCTCATTCACCGCTTTAGATTTGTGTTTATTAGGTAGTATATATTAGAATATATTATATTATTATTATATATTAGATATTACTTGTTAGATATTACTGCACTGTTGGAACTGGAAGCACAAGCATTTCGCTACACTCGCATTAACATCTGCTAACCATGTGTATGTGACCATTAACATCTGCTAACCGTGTGTATGTGACCAATAACATCTGCTAACCGTGTGTATGTGACCAATAACATCTGCTAACCGTGTGTATGTGACCAATAACATCTGCTAACCGTGTGTATGTGACCAATAACATCTGCTAACCATGTGTATGTGATCATTAACATCTGGATTTGAAACGGCATTGGTTCTTGTATTGGGACCGGTGACATGGTCCCGTAAACTCGGCTTAGAAGCTCTTTAAATAAGTGAGAACTTTTTGCAATGACAGGAAGGTTCTCAGCTTGACAGGCAGTGATGTGGTGGAACAGAAAAGTGAGTAAACGCTGGTGGCCGTCCGCGGTGAGTAAAGTAACACTCCCTATGTTGTTGATGCATTTGTTTCACAATATGTGGGTCAAAGGTCACGCAAAATAAAATAAAAGGTTGCCAGAACCAAACTGATCCAATATCAAACCGGGTTGTTATACCAGAACCAAACTGATCCAATACCAAACCTGGTTGTTATACCAGAACCAAACTGATCCAATATCAAACCGGGTTGTTATACCAGAACCAAACTGATCCAATATCAAACCGGGTTGTTATACCAGAACCAAACTGATCCAATACCAAACCTGGTTGCTATACCAGAACCAAACTGATCCAATATCAAACCGGGTTGTTATACCAGAACCAAACTGATCCAATACCAAACCTGGTTGTTATACCAGAGCCAAACTGATCCAATACCAAACCTGGTTGTTATACCAGAACCAAACTGATCCAATACCAAACCTGGTTGTTATACCAGAGCCAAACTGATCCAATACCAAACCTGGTTGTTATACCAGAACCAAACTGATCCAATACCAAACCTGGTTGTTATACCAGAGCCAAACTGATCCAATACCAAACCTGGTTGTTATACCAGAACCAAACTGATCCAATACCAAACCTGGTTGTTATACCAGAGCCAAACTGATCCAATACCAAACCTGTTTTTTAAGCCAGAACCAAACGGATCCAATACCAAACCTGTTTTTTAAGCCAGAACCAAACTGATCCAATACCAAACCTGGTTGTTATACCAGAACCAAACTGATCCAATACCAAACCTGGTTGTTATACCAGAACCAAACAGGAGGGCATGCGGTCCTCCAGCCAATCAGCATTCAGGTCTGGAACCACCCGGTTTATACCTGTGATTGGAAGACGTCAGAACGGCTCACCAGTTCATTTCTTTCCTCTGACAAGAGGGCGTTGCGATCCTCCAGTTTGCGGATGACGGCACTCAGCTCAGCGATCTTCAGCTGGAAGCGTCGCGCGTCCTTCTCATCCAACTGCTGTTCCTGAAACACACACCAACTGCAGATGACTGGGAATAACCTCAAACACCATCCCCAGGCTGTATTATTACAGTATATTAGGCCTCACCCCCTGAACCCCACTTATCGAAAGCCCTCTGGACCTTCACTGTAAACGCTCCATGTAGAAACGCCAGTTAATGTGGTAAAAAACACCCGGAAACTTCTGGGTTCCTGTTGACATGGATTTATCTAAATAACAGTGTAATAAAGTGGACAGTGGGTACATTCATTCTTACACAGAACAAATAATAAACAGAAAAATAAAAAACGTCCATCCATTTTCTGCCGTGAAAATGAAAACACTATTCAATAGGCTACGACCGCTTACTATGGTGTTTATTACAGTGCAGCCTTGCTTGCTACTCATCAGGGTTGGGGTCCTTTTGAACTGAAGGAAGTCAATTCAGGAAATGATTTGAATTTAACATTTAAAAACAAACATCTTCTCCTTTTCAGTTTATTGAGAAGTCATTGAAAATAAGATGCCTTTAAAAAAAAAATCAATTATTGATTTGGAACGTCAATTTACTTCCTGAATTGACTTACTTGAATTGGAACGTCAATTTACTTCCTGAATTGACTGACTTGAATTGAAACGTCAATTTACTTCCTGAATTGACTGACTTGAATTGGAATTGACCCCAAAGCTGGCCCCAGCTACTCCTGACTCATGGTGCTCAGACACAGCAGCTGTGAGAAGAGACTAACTACATTGAGAGGCATGCCGATAATAATAAGTAAGTAGCCTGTTGAAATAACAGGTGTCTACTCTGTAAGCATGAGTAGGTGAGTGTAAGGGAGTGTGAATATTGGTGACAGTGTGAAGGTGTTCAGGTGATGTGCTTATAGATTGAGGAAGTCACCGACCACGGACTGGTGCACAGCAGCCAGGAACAGCTCGGACATAAACACATTTAGTTCTTCAACAGGGAATGGTGACGTGTGTACATTTGATTACAAGGAATTTACTGTAAAATATTAATAAAACATTGAAATGTGCAGACTTTAGTTTCCACTGTGTTTAAAATTCAGAGATTCATATATATATTTATGAGCTGAATATTAGAAAATATAAAAATAAAGAGCTGAAGACGAAAGAACGAGATCTAAAGAAAACCATCTATAAACGTCTCAAGAATTCCTGATTCAGTGGTGCAGAAGACATCTTTAAACAGTAGAGAACATCATATCTGCAGATAGACAGTAAAGGAAGGTAAGAGAACATCGTATCTGCAGATAGACAGTAAAGGAAGGTGAGAGGACATCGTATCTGCAGATAGACAGTAAAGGAAGGTGAGAGAACATCGTATCTGCAGATAGACAGTAAAGGAAGGTGAGAGGACATCGTATCTGCAGATAGACAGTAAAGGAAGGTGAGAGGACATCGTATCTGCAGATAGACAGTAAAGGAAGGTGAGAGGACATCGTATCTGCAGATAGACAGTAAAGGAAGGTGAGAGGACATCGTATCTGCAGATAGACAGTAAAGGAAGGTGAGAGGACATCATATCTGCAGATAGACAGTAAAGGAAGGTGAGAGGACATCGTATCTGCAGATAGACAGTAAAGGAAGGTGAGAGGACATCATATCTGCAGATAGACAGTAAAGGAAGGTGAGAGAACATCGTATCTGCAGATAGACAGTAAAGGAAGGTGAGAGGACATCGTATCTGCAGATAGACAGTAAAGGAAGGTGAGAGGACATCGTATCTGCAGATAGACAGTAAAGGAAGGTGAGAGGACATCATATCTGCAGATAGACAGTAAAGGAAGGTGAGAGGACATCGTATCTGCAGATAGACAGTAAAGGAAGGTGAGAGGACATCGTATCTGCAGATAGACAGTAAAGGAAGGTGAGAGGACATCATATCTGCAGATAGACAGTAAAGGAAGGTGAGAGAACATCGTATCTGCAGATAGACAGTAAAGGAAGGTGAGAGGACATCGTATCTGCAGATAGACAGTAAAGGAAGGTGAGAGGACATCGTATCTGCAGATAGACAGTAAAGGAAGGTGAGAGAACATCGTATCTGCAGATAGACAGTAAAGGAAGGTGAGAGGACATCGTATCTGCAGATAGACAGTAAAGGAAGGTGAGAGAACATCGTATCTGCAGATAGACAGTAAAGGAAGGTGAGAGGACATCGTATCTGCAGATAGACAGTAAAGGAAGGTGGAATAGACAGTAAATGAAGGTGAGAGGACTGGTGCTGGGTGGAGGAATAGACAGTAAAGGAAGGTTAGAGGACTGGTGCTGGGTGGAGGAATAGACAGTAAAGGAAGGTTAGAGGACTGGTGTTGGGTGGAGGAATATACAGTAAAGGAAGGTTAGAGGACTGGTGCTGGGGGGAGGAATAGACAGTAAAGGAAGGTGAGAGGACTGGTGCTGGGTGGAGGAATAGACAGTAAATGTAGGTGAGAGGACTGGTGCTGGATGGAGGAATAGACAGTAAAGGAAGGTGAGAGGACTGGTGCTGGATGGAGGAATAGACAGTAAAGGAAGGTTAGAGGACTGGTGCTGGGTGGAGGAATAGACAGTAAAGGAAGGTGAGAGGACTGGTGCTGGGTGGAGGAATAGACAGTAAATGAAGGTTAGAGGACTGATGCTGGGTGGAGGAATAGACAGTAAAGGAAGGTTAGAGGACTGGTGCTGGGTGGAGGAATAGACAGTAAAGGAAGGTTAGAGGACTGGTGCTGGATGGAGGAATAGATAGTAAAGGAAGGTGAGAGGACTGGTGCTGGATGGAGGAATAGACAGTAAAGGAAGGTGAGAGGACTGGTGCTGGGTGGAGGAATAGACAGTAAATGTAGGTGAGAGGACTGGTGCTGGATGGAGGAATAGACAGTAAAGGAAGGTGAGAGGACTGGTGATGGGTGCAGTAATAGACAGTAAAGGAAGGTTAGAGGACTGGTGCTGGGTGGAGGAATAGACAGTAAAGGAAGGTGAGAGGACTGGTGCTGGGTGGAGGATTAGACAGTAAAGGAAGGTGAGAGGACTGGTGTTGGGTGGAGGATTAGACAGTAAAGGAAGGAGGAATAGACAGTAAAGGAAGGTTAGAGGACTGGTGCTGGGTGGAGGATTAGACAGTAAAGGAAGGTGAGAGGACTGGTGTTGGGTGGAGGAATAGACAGTAAAGGAAGGTTAGAGGACTGGTGCTGGATGGAGGAATAGACAGTAAAGGAAGGTTAGAGGACTGGTGCTGGGTGGAGGATTAGACAGTAAATGAAGGTGAGAGGACTGGTACTGGGTGCAGTAATAGAGAACATCTAGGCTCAGCCAGGGCAGATCTCTAGACTCCATTTAAGCGTCTAGAAACAGATAAAGAAGGTGAAGCACAAAGAAAGCAAAATAAACACGTTAGCTAGATTTAAAGTTGCAGAGGCAACAACGGGCCTTGCGTTTGTGGAGGTAGGTCTATAGATAGCCTGCATTATGCAGTAGTGAGAGGCTAGATATAGGGGTAGCCTGCATTATGCAGTAGTGAGAGGCTAGATAGAGGGGTAGCCTGCATTATGC
The DNA here is from genome assembly GCF_034236695.1 of Oncorhynchus nerka. Classification (NCBI taxonomy): domain Eukaryota; kingdom Metazoa; phylum Chordata; class Actinopteri; order Salmoniformes; family Salmonidae; genus Oncorhynchus; species Oncorhynchus nerka. The sequence continues at coordinate 29,571 of NW_027040020.1, forward strand.
AGTAAAGGAAGGTGAGAGGACATCGTATCTGCAGATAGACAGTAAAGGAAGGTGAGAGGACATCGTATCTGCAGATAGACAGTAAAGGAAGGTGAGAGGACATCGTATCTGCAGATAGACAGTAAAGGAAGGTGAGAGGACATCGTATCTGCAGATAGACAGTAAAGGAAGGTGAGAGGACATCGTATCTGCAGATAGACAGTAAAGGAAGGTGAGAGGACATCGTATCTGCAGATAGACAGTAAAGGAAGGTGAGAGAACATCGTATCTGCAGATAGACAGTAAAGGAAGGTGAGAGGACATCGTATCTGCAGATAGACAGTAAAGGAAGGTGAGAGAACATCGTATCTGCAGATAGACAGTAAAGGAAGGTGAGAGGACATCGTATCTGCAGATAGACAGTAAAGGAAGGTGGAATAGACAGTAAATGAAGGTGAGAGGACTGGTGCTGGGTGGAGGAATAGACAGTAAAGGAAGGTTAGAGGACTGGTGCTGGGTGGAGGAATAGACAGTAAAGGAAGGTTAGAGGACTGGTGCTGGGTGGAGGAATAGACAGTAAAGGAAACTTAGAGGACTGGTGTTGGGTGGAGGAATATACAGTAAAGGAAGGTTAGAGGACTGGTGCTGGGGGGAGGAATAGACAGTAAAGGAAGGTGAGAGGACTGGTGCTGGGTGGAGGAATAGACAGTAAATGTAGGTGAGAGGACTGGTGCTGGATGGAGGAATAGACAGTAAAGGAAGGTGAGAGGACTGGTGCTGGATGGAGGAATAGACAGTAAAGGAAGGTTAGAGGACTGGTGCTGGGTGGAGGAATAGACAGTAAAGGAAGGTGAGAGGACTGGTGCTGGGTGGAGGAATAGACAGTAAATGAAGGTTAGAGGACTGATGCTGGGTGGAGGAATAGACAGTAAAGGAAGGTTAGAGGACTGGTGCTGGGTGGAGGAATAGACAGTAAAGGAAGGTTAGAGGACTGGTGCTGGATGGAGGAATAGATAGTAAAGGAAGGTGAGAGGACTGGTGCTGGATGGAGGAATAGACAGTAAAGGAAGGTGAGAGGACTGGTGCTGGGTGGAGGAATAGACAGTAAATGTAGGTGAGAGGACTGGTGCTGGATGGAGGAATAGACAGTAAAGGAAGGTGAGAGGACTGGTGCTGGGTGGAGGAATAGACAGTAAAGGAAGGTGAGAGGACTGGTGATGGGTGCAGTAATAGACAGTAAAGGAAGGTTAGAGGACTGGTGCTGGGTGGAGGAATAGACAGTAAAGGAAGGTGAGAGGACTGGTGCTGGGTGGAGGATTAGACAGTAAAGGAAGGTGAGAGGACTGGTGTTGGGTGGAGGATTAGACAGTAAAGGAAGGAGGAATAGACAGTAAAGGAAGGTTAGAGGACTGGTGCTGGGTGGAGGATTAGACAGTAAAGGAAGGTGAGAGGACTGGTGTTGGGTGGAGGAATAGACAGTAAAGGAAGGTTAGAGGACTGGTGCTGGATGGAGGAATAGACAGTAAAGGAAGGTTAGAGGACTGGTGCTGGGTGGATGATTAGACAGTAAAGGAAGGTGAGAGGACTGGTACTGGGTGCAGTAATAGAGAACATCTAGGCTCAGCCAGGGCAGATCTCTAGACTCCATTTAAGCGTCTAGAAACAGATAAAGAAGGTGAAGCACAAAGAAAGCAAAATAAACACGTTAGCTAGATTTAAAGTTGCAGAGGCAACAACGGGCCTTGCGTTTGTGGAGGTAGGTCTATAGATAGCCTGCATTATGCAGTAGTGAGAGGCTAGATAGAGGGGTAGCCTGCATTATGCAGTAGTGAGAGGCTAGATAGAGGGGTAGCCTGCATTATGCAGTAGTGAGAGGCTAGATAGAGGGGTAGCCTGCATTATGCAGTAGTGAGAGGCTAGATAGAGGGGTAGCCTGCATTATGCAGTAGTGAGAGGCTAGATAGAGGGGTAGCCTGCATTATGCAGTAGTGAGAGGCTAGATAGAGGGGTAGCCTGCATTATGCAGTAGTGAGAGGCTAGATAGAGGGGTAGCCTGCATTATGCAGTAGTGAGAGGCTAGATAGAGGGGTAGCCTTCATTATGCAGTAGTGAGAGGCTAGATAGAGGGGTAGCCTGCATTATGCAGTAGTGAGAGGCGAGATGGAGGGAGAGAGATTGCTTACGAGGCTCTCTGAGGTGTCTCCTGCACCACTGGGGTAAGGAGCGTCTCGTTTGGGGCTGTGGAGGTGTCCTCCTGCCCCAACCTCCCTGCTTCTGATCTGGGCTAGCTGCTCATCCACAGCCTCCTTCTGCAGCTGGAGCCTCTGAGTGTGTCCAGCCTGAACACCCAGCTCCTTCCCCAGCACACAGCATGCTCTGTCTTTTACCTTAATCTCATCCATCTACAGAGCAGAGCAGAACAGAGGAGAGGAGAACAGAGGAGAGGAGAACAGAGGAGAGGAGAACAGAGGAGAGGAGAACAGAACAGTGGAGAACAGATGAGAGGAGAGGAGAACAGAGGAGAGGAGAACAGAACAGTGGAGAACAGATGAGAACACAGGAGTGGAGAACAAAGGAAAGGAGAACAGAGGAGAGCAGAGCAAAGGAGAACAGAGCAGAAAAGAGGAGAACAGAACAAAACAGAGGAGAACAGAGGAGAACAGAACAGAGGAGAACAGAGGAGAACAGAACAGAGGAGAACAGAGGAGAACAGAACAGAGGAGAACAGAACAGAGGAAAACAGAACAGAGGAAAACAGAACAGAGGAGAACAGAACAGAGGAGAACAGAACAGAGGAGAACAGAGGAGAACAGAACAGAGGAGAACAGATCAGAGGAGAACAGAACAGAACAGAGGAAAACAGAACAGAACAGAGGAAAACAGAACAGAGGAGAACAGAACAGAGGAGAACAGAACAGAACAGAACAGAGCAGAGGAAAACAGAACAGAGGAAAACAGAGGAGAACAGAACAGACAAGAGGAGAACAGAGGAGAACAGAACAGACAAGAGGAGAACAGAACAGAGGAGAACAGAACAGAGGAGAACAGAACAGAGGAGAACAGAGGAGAACAGAACAGAGGAGAACAGATCAGAGGAGAACAGAGGAGAACAGAACAGAGGAGAACAGAACAGAGGAGAACAGAGGAGAACAGAACAGAACAGAGGAGAACAGAACAGAACAGAGGAAAACAGAACAGAACAGAGGAAAACAGAACAGAGGAGAACAGAACAGAGGAGAACAGAACAGAGGAGAACAGAACAGAGGAGAACAGAACAGACAAGAGGAGAACAGAGGAGAACAGAACAGAGGAAAACAGAACAGAGGAAAACAGAACAGAGGAAAACAGAGGAGAACATAACAGAACAGAACAGAGGAGAACAGAACAGAACAGAGGAAAACAGAGGAGAACATAACAGAACAGAACAGAGCAGAGGAAAACAGAGGAGAACAGAACAGAGGAAAACAGAACAGAGGAAAACAGAGGAGAACAGAACAGACAAGAGGAGAACAGAACAGAGGAGAACAGAACAGAGGAGAACAGAACAGAGGAGAACAGAGGAAAACAGAACAGATGAGAACAGAAAAGAGCAGAGGAGAACAGAACAGAGGAGAGGAGGGGGGTAGAACAGAACAGAGGAAAACAGAACAGAGGAGAACAGAACAGAGGAGAGGAGAGGAGAACAGAACAGAACAGAGGAGAGGAGAGGAGAACAGAACAGAGGAGAACAGAACAGAGGAGAACAGAACAGAACAGAGTAGAACAGAACAGAGCAGAGGAGAGGAGAACAGAACAGAGGAAAACAGAGAGTAGAAGAGAACAGAGGAGAACAGAGGAGAGTAGAACAGAACAGAGGAGAACAGAGGAGAACAGAACAGAACAGAACAGAGCAGAGCAGAGGAGAGGAGAGGAGAACAGAACAGAGGAGAGTAGAACAGAGGAGAACAGAGGAGAGCAGAGGAGAACAGAGGAGAACAGAACAGAACAGAACAGAGCAGAGGAGAGGAGAGAACAGAACAGAGGAAAACAGAACAGAGGAGAACAGAACAGAGGAGAACAGAACAGAGGAGAACAGAACAGAGGAGAACAGAACAGACAAGAGGAGAACAGAGGAGAACAGAACAGAGGAAAACAGAACAGAGGCAAACAGAACAGAGGAAAACAGAGGAGAACATAACAGAACAGAACAGAGGAGAACAGAACAGAACAGAGGAAAACAGAGGAGAACATAACAGAACAGAACAGAGCAGAGGAAAACAGAGGAGAACAGAACAGAGGAAAACAGAACAGAGGAAAACAGAGGAGAACATAACAGAACAGAACAGAGCAGAGGAAAACAGAACAGAGGAAAACAGAGGAGAACATAACAGAACAGAACAGACAAGAGGAAAACAGAACAGAGGAAAACAGAGGAGAACAGAACAGACAAGAGGAGAACAGAACAGAGGAGAACAGAACAGAGCAGAGGAGAACAGAACAGAGGAGAGGAGGGGGGTAGAACAGAACAGAGGAAAACAGAGGAGAACAGAACAGACAAGAGGAGAACAGAACAGAGGAGAACAGAACAGAGGAGAACAGAACAGAGGAGAACAGAGGAAAACAGAACAGATGAGAACAGAAAAGAGCAGAGGAGAACAGAACAGAGGAGAGGAGGGGGGTAGAACAGAACAGAGGAAAACAGAACAGAGGAGAACAGAGGAGAACAGAACAGAGGAGAGGAGAGGAGAACAGAACAGAACAGAGGAGAGGAGAGGAGAACAGAACAGAGGAGAACAGAACAGAGGAGAACAGAACAGAACAGAGTAGAACAGAACAGAGCAGAGGAGAGGAGAACAGAACAGAGGAAAACAGAGAGTAGAACAGAACAGAGGAGAACAGAGGAGAGTAGAACAGAACAGAGGAGAACAGAGGAGAACAGAACAGAACAGAACAGAACAGAACAGAACAGAACAGAGCAGAGCAGAGGAGAGGAGAGGAGAGGAGAACAGAGGAGAACAGAGGAGAGCAGAGGAGAACAGAGGAGAACAGAACAGAACAGAACAGAGGAGAGGAGAGGAGAGGAGAACAGAACAGAGGAAAACAGAACAGAGGAGAACAGAACAGAGGAGATGAGAGGAGAACAGAACAGAGGAGAACAGAACAGAGGAGAACAGAACAGAACAGAGGAGAGGAGAGTAGAACAGAACAGAGGAGAACAGAACAGAACAGAGGAGAACAGAACAGAGGAGAACAGTCGAGCATGAGTGTGCATGCATATAAGTCACACACACACACACAGAGCCACATCATGCACACACACAGTAGGCTACTGTTCTGTTCAGCTGTCACCATGAAAAAAGGACCAGCCACAAGCCCCGCCCTGTTTGATTGGCCATTCAGAGAACAGGAGCTTCCTTGGTGCATCCTGTAGCTACTAAACATTAGAAACACAATACGATCCCCCCACAGATCTACTGTTTCATTCCTGTAATCAATTCATTTTACAGAACACACTTGTGTTGCCTTGCAGCATCCACAGTCTAGGGTCACATTCAACAAGATCACAACAAACCAATCTCAGTGAAATTACATGAAATAGTCCTGGTAATGACCTGGGAAAAGCACACATGACCCAGCTCTAACGGATATCTGCAATTCTGCATGCTTCTATTCACAACAGTCCCAACCCAGCTAGCATTTAGCTACATAACAAATCAACCTGTCAGGAAGCCAACAGAGAAACTCACTAAATAAAAGGAAATATAGGTCATATAAACTAGGGGAAAGCTGCACATGAGACGGTTGTTCTGTTATAAACTAGGGGAAACCAGTACATGAGACTGTTGTTCTGTTATAAACTAGGGGAAACCAGTACATGAGACTATTGTTCTGTTATAAACTAGGGGAAAGCTGTACATGAGACTGTTGTTCTGTTATAAACTAGTGGAAACCAGTACATTAGACTGTTGTTCTGTTATAAACTAGGGGAAACCTGTACATGAGACTGTTCTGTTATAAACTAGGGGAAACCTGTACATGAGACTGTTGTTCTGTTATAAACTAGGGGAAACCTGTACATGAGACTGTTGTTCTGTTATAAACTAGTGGAAACCAGTACATAAGACTGTTGTTCTGTTATAAACTAGGGGAAACCTGTACATGAGACTGTTCTGTTATAAACTAGGGGAAACCTGTACATGAGACTGTTGTTCTGTTATAAACTAGGGGAAACCTGTACATGAGACTGTTGTTCTGTTATAAACTAGTGGAAACCAGTACATGAGACTGTTGTTCTGTTATAAACTAGGGGAAACCTGTACATGAGACTGTTGTTCTGTTATAAACTAGGGGAAAGCTGTACATGAGACTGTTGTTCTGTTATAAACTAGGGGAAACCAGTACATGAGACTGTTGTTCTGTTATAAACTAGTGGAAACCAGTACATGAGACTGTTGTTCTGTTATAAACTAGGGGAAACCAGTACATGAGACTGTTGTTCTGTTATAAACTAGGGGAAACCAGTACATGAGACTGTTGTTCTGTTATAAACTAGGGGAAACCAGTACATAAGACTGTTGTTCTGTTATAAACTAGGGGAAAGCTGTACATGAGACTGTTGTTCTGTTATAAACTAGGGGAAACCTGTACATGAGACTGTTGTTCTGTTATAAACTAGGGGAAACCAGTACATGAGACTGTTGTTCTGTTATAAACTAGGGGAAACCAGTACATGAGACTGTTGTTCTGTTATAAACTAGGGGAAAGCTGTACATGAGACTGTTGTTCTGTTATAAACTAGTGGAAACCAGTACATTCGACTGTTGTTCTGTTATAAACTAGGAGAAACCTGTACATGAGACTGTTCTGTTATAAACTAGGGGAAACATGTACATGAGACTGTTGTTCTGTTATAAACTAGGGGAAACCTGTACATGAGACTGTTGTTCTGTTATAAACTAGTGGAAACCAGTACATGAGACTGTTGTTCTGTTATAAACTAGGGGAAACCTGTACATGAGACTGTTGTTCTGTTATAAACTAGGGGAAAGCTGTACATGAGACTGTTGTTCTGTTATAAACTAGGGGAAACCTGTACATGAGACTGTTGTTCTGTTATAAACTAGTGGAAACCAGTACATGAGACTGTTGTTCTGTTATAAACTAGGGGAAACCTGTACATGAGACTGTTGTTCTGTTATAAACTAGGGGAAACCAGTACATGAGACTGTTGTTCTGTTATAAACTAGGGGAAACCAGTACATGAGACTGTTGTTCTGTTATAAACTAGGGGAAAGCTGTACATGAGACTGTTGTTCTGTTATAAACTAGTGGAAACCAGTACATTCGACTGTTGTTCTGTTATAAACTAGGAGAAACCTGTACATGAGACTGTTCTGTTATAAACTAGGGGAAACATGTACATGAGACTGTTGTTCTGTTATAAACTAGGGGAAACCTGTACATGAGACTGTTGTTCTGTTATAAACTAGTGGAAACCAGTACATGAGACTGTTGTTCTGTTATAAACTAGGGGAAACCTGTACATGAGACTGTTGTTCTGTTATAAACTAGGGGAAAGCTGTACATGAGACTGTTGTTCTGTTATATAAACTAGGGAAACCAGTACATGAGACTGTTGTTCTGTTATAAACTAGTGGAAACCAGTACATGAGACTGTTGTTCTGTTATAAACTAGGGGAAACCAGTACATGAGACTGTTGTTCTGTTATAAACTAGGGGAAACCAGTACACGAGACTGTTGTTCTGTTATAAACTAGGGGAAACCAGTACATAAGACTGTTGTTCTGTTATAAACTAGGGGAAAGCTGTACATGAGACTGTTGTTCTGTTATAAACTAGGGGAAACCTGTACATGAGACTGTTGTTCTGTTATAAACTAGGGGAAACCAGTACATGAGACTGTTGTTCTGTTATAAACTAGGGGAAAGCTGTACATGAGACTGTTGTTCTGTTATAAACTAGGGGAAACCAGTACATAAGACTGTTGTTCTGTTATAAACTAGGGGAAAGCTGTACATGAGACTGTTGTTCTGTTATAAACTAGGGGAAACCTGTACATGAGACTGTTGTTCTGTTATAAACTAGGGGAAACCAGTACATGAGACTGTTGTTCTGTTATAAACTAGGGGAAAGCTGTACATGAGACTGTTGTTAGGTTATGTGTCTACATTAAGTCATTACACAGTATCTAATCTGTCATTTCCAGTGTTCTGTCTGTAGATGTCACTGACAGTAACCTAAACCAGACATTTGAACGGTCCTCAATTACCGGTCTTCTGCTAAAATAATATTACAGTTGTCATCAATGTGACAGAGACACTATATCAGACAGACAGACAGACAGACAGACAGACAGACAGACAGACAGACAGACAGACAGACAGACAGACAGACAGACAGACAGACAGTCACCCAGCCACCCAGTCACCCAGTCACCCAGTCACCCAGCCATCCAGTCACCCAGCCATCCAGTCACCCAGCCATCCAGTCACCCAGCCATCCAGTCACCCAGTCACCCAGTCACCCAGTCACCCAGCCATCCAGTCACCCAGTAACCTAGTTCTGTCTCAGCCTGGGTTAGCTGTAAAACCCACTGTCTACTGTCTCAGCCTGGGTTAGCTGTAAAACCCACTGTCTCAGCCTGGGTTAGCTGTAAACCCCACTGTCTCAGCCTGGGTTAGCAGTAAACCCACTGTATACTGTCTCAGCCTGGGTTAGCTGTAAACCCCACTGTCTCAGCCTGGGTTAGCTGTAAAACCCACTGTCTACTGTCTCAGCCTGGGTTAGCTGTAAACCCCACTGTCTCAGCCTGGGTTAGCAGTAAACCCACTGTCTACTGTCTCAGCCTGGGTTAGCTGTAAACCCCACTGTCTCAGCCTGGGTTAGCAGTAAACCCACTGTCTACTGTCTCAGCCTGGGTTAGCTGTAAAACCCACTGTCTCAGCCTGGGTTAGCTGTAAACCCCACTGTCTCAGCCTGGGTTAGCAGTAAACCCACTGTCTACTGTCTCAGCCTGGGTTAGCTGTAAACCCCACTGTCTCAGCCTGGGTTAGCTGTAAAACCCACTGTCTACTGTCTCAGCCTGGGTTAGCTGTAAAACCCACTGTCTACTGTCTCAGCCTGGGTTAGCTGTAAACCCCACTGTCTCAGCCTGGGTTGCTGTAAAACACACTGTCTCAGCCTGGGTTAGCTGTAAAACCCACTGTCTACTGTCTCAGCCTGGGTTAGCTGTAAAACCCACTGTCTACTGTCTCAGCCTGGGTTAGCTGTAAAACCCACGGTCCACTGTCTCAGCCTGGGTTAGCTGTAAACCCCACTGTCTCAGCCTGGGTTAGCTGTAAAACCCACTGTCTCAGCCTGGGTTGGCTGTAAAACCCACTGTCTACTGTCTCAGCCTGGGTTAGCTGTAAACCCCACTGTCTCAGCCTGGGTTAGCTGTAAAACCCACTGTCTCAGCCTGGGTTAGCTGTAAACCCCACTGTCTACTGTCTCAGCCTGGGTTAGCTGTAAACCCCACTGTCTCAGCCTGGGTTAGCTGTAAACCCCACTGTCTCAGCCTGGGTTAGCTGTAAAACCCACTGTCTCAGCATGGGTTAGCTGTAAACCCCACTGTCCACTGTCTCAGCCTGGGTTAGCTGTAAACCCACTGTCCACTGTCTCAGCCTGGGTTAGCTGTAAAACCCACTGTCTCAGCCTGGGTTAGCTGTAAAACCCACTGTCCACTGTCTCAGCCTGGGTTAGCTGTAAAACCTACTGTCTACTGTCTCAGCCTGGGTTAGCTGTAAACACCACTGTCTCAGCCTGGGTTAGCTGTAAAACCCCACTGTCTCAGCCTGGGTTAGCTGTAAACACCACTGTCTCAGCCTGGGTTAGCTGTAAACCCCACTGTCTCAGCCTGGGTTAGCTGTAAAACCCACTGTCTCAGCCTGGATTTAGCTGTAAAACCCACTGTCTACTGTCTCAGCCTGGGTTAGCTGTAAACCCCACTGTCTCAGCCTGGGTTAGCTGTAAAACCCACTGTCTACTGTCTCAGCCTGGGTTAGCTGTAAAACCCACTGTCTCAGCCTGGGTTAGCTGTAAACCCCACTGTCTCAGCCTGGGTTAGCAGTAAACCCACTGTCTACTGTCTCAGCCTGGGTTAGCTGTAAACCCCACTGTCTCAGCCTGGGTTAGCTGTAAAACCCACTGTCTACTGTCTCAGCCTGGGTTAGCTGTAAACCCCACTGTCTCAGCCTGGGTTAGCAGTAAACCCACTGTCTACTGTCTCAGCCTGGGTTAGCTGTAAACCCCACTGTCTCAGCCTGGGTTAGCTGTAAAACCCACGGTCCACTGTCTCAGCCTGGGTTAGCTGTAAACCCCACTGTCTCAGCCTGGGTTAGCTGTAAAACCCACTGTCTCAGCCTGGGTTGGCTGTAAAACCCACTGTCTACTGTCTCAGCCTGGGTTAGCTGTAAACCCCACTGTCTCAGCCTGGGTTAGCTGTAAAACCCACTGTCTCAGCCTGGGTTAGCTGTAAACCCCACTGTCTACTGTCTCAGCCTGGGTTAGCTGTAAACCCCACTGTCTCAGCCTTGGTTAGCTGTAAACCCCACTGTCTCAGCCTGGGTTAGCTGTAAAACCCACTGTCTCAGCATGGGTTAGCTGTAAACCCCACTGTCCACTGTCTCAGCCTGGGTTAGCTGTAAACCCACTGTCCACTGTCTCAGCCTGGGTTAGCTGTAAAACCCACTGTCTCAGCCTGGGTTAGCTGTAAAACCCACTGTCCACTGTCTCAGCCTGGGTTAGCTGTAAAACCTACTGTCTACTGTCTCAGCCTGGGTTAGCTGTAAACACCACTGTCTCAGCCTGGGTTAGCTGTAAAACCCCACTGTCTCAGCCTGGGTTAGCTGTAAACACCACTGTCACAGCCTGGGTTAGCTGTAAACCCCACTGTCTCAGCCTGGGTTAGCTGTAAAACCCACTGTCTCAGCCTGGATTTAGCTGTAAAACCCACTGTCTACTGTCTCAGCCTGGGTTAGCTGTAAACCCCACTGTCTCAGCCTGGGTTAGCTGTAAAACCCACTGTCTACTGTCTCAGCCTGGGTTAGCTGTAAAACCCACTGTCTCAGCCTGGGTTAGCTGTAAACCCCACTGTCTCAGCCTGGGTTAGCAGTAAACCCACTGTCTACTGTCTCAGCCTGGGTTAGCTGTAAACCCCACTGTCTCAGCCTGGGTTAGCTGTAAAACCCACTGTCTACTGTCTCAGCCTGGGTTAGCTGTAAACCCCACTGTCTCAGCCTGGGTTAGCAGTAAACCCACTGTCTACTGTCTCAGCCTGGGTTAGCTGTAAACCCCACTGTCTCAGCCTGGGTTAGCAGTAAACCCACTGTCTACTGTCTCAGCCTGGGTTAGCTGTAAAACCCACTGTCTCAGCCTGGGTTAGCTGTAAACCCCACTGTCTCAGCCTGGGTTAGCAGTAAACCCACTGTCTACTGTCTCAGCCTGGGTTAGCTGTAAACCCCACTGTCTCAGCCTGGGTTAGTTGTAAAACACACTGTCTCAGCCTGGGTTAGCTGTAAAACCCACTGTCTACTGTCTCAGCCTGGGTTAGCTGTAAAACCCACTGTCTCAGCCTGGGTTAGCTGTAAAACCCACTGTCTACTGTCTCAGCCTGGGTTAGCTGTAAGACCCACGGTCCACTGTCTCAGCCTGGGTTAGCTGTAAACCCCACTGTCTCAGCCTGGGTTAGCTGTAAAACCCACTGTCTCAGCCTGGGTTGGCTGTAAAACCCACTGTCTACTGTCTCAGCCTGGGTTAGCTGTAAACCCCACTGTCTCAGCCTGGGTTAGCTGTAAAACCCACTGTCTCAGCCTGGGTTAGCTGTAAAACCCACTGTCTCAGCCTGGGTTAGCTGTAAAACCCACTGTCTACTGTCTCAGCCTGGGTTAGCTGTAAACCCCACTGTCTCAGCCTGGGTTAGCTGTAAACCCCACTGTCTCAGCCTGGGTTAGCTGTAAACCCCACTGTCTCAGCCTGGGTTAGCTGTAAACCCCACTGTCCACTGTCTCAGCCGGGGTTAGCTGTAGAATCCACTGTCTCAGCCTGGGTTAGCTGTAAAACCCACTGTCTCAGCCTGGGTTAGCTGTAAAACCCACTCTCTCAGCCTGGGTTAGCTGTCAACCCCACTGTCTCAGCCTGGGTTAGCTGTCAACCCCACTGTCTCAGCTTTGGGTTAGCTGTAAAACCCACTGTCTACTGTCTCAGCCTGGGTTAGCTGTAAAACCCACTGTCTCAGCCTGGGTTAGCAGTAAACCCACTGTCTACTGTCTCAGCCTGGGTTAGCTGTAAACCCCACTGTCTCAGCCTGGGTTAGCTGTAAAACCCACTGTCTCAGCCTGGGTTAGCTGTAAAACCCACTGTCTCAGCCTGGGTTAGCTGTAAACCCCACTGTCTCAGCCTGGGTTAGCTGTAAACCCCACTGTCTCAGCCTGGGTTAGCTGCAAAACCCACTGTCCACTGTCTCAGCCTGGGTTAGCTGTAAACCCCACTGTCTCAGCCTGGATTTAGCTGTAAAACCCACTGTCCACTGTCTCAGCCTGGATTTAGCTGTAAAACCCACTGTCTACTGTCTCAGCCTGGTTTAGCTGTAAACCCCACTGTCTCAGCCTGGATTTAGCTGTAAACCCCACTGTCTCAGCCTGGATTTAGCTGTAAAACCCACTGTCTCAGCCTGGGTTAGCTGTAAACCCCACTGTCTCAGCCTGGGTTATTCATGAAATCTATGCAGCCTACTCAATCACTTTTTATAGCTACTGTTTACAGGCCTCCTGGGCCATATACAGCGTTTCTCACTGAGTTCCCTGAATTCCTATCGGACCTTGTAGTCATTGCAGATAATATTCTAATCTTTGGTGACTTTAATATTCACATGGAAAAGTCCACAGACCCACTCCAAAAGGCTTTCGGAGCCATCATCGACTCAGTGGGTTTTGTCCAACATGTCTCTGGACCCACTCACTGTCACAGTCATACGCTGGACCTAGTTTTGTCCCATGGAATAAATGTTGTGGATCTTAATGTTTTTCCTCATAATCCTGGACTATCGGACCACCATTTTATTACGTTTGCAATTGCAACAAATAATCTGCTCAGACCCCAACCAAGGAACATCAAAAGTCGTGCTATAAATTCACAGACAACACAAAGATTCCTTGATGCCCTTCCAGACTCCCTCTGCCTACCCAAGGACGCCAGAGGACAAAAATCCGTTAACCACCTAACTGAGTATCTCAATTTAACCTTGCGCAATACCCTAGATGCAGTTGCACCCCTAAAAACTAAAAAAATGTCTCATAAGAAACTAGCTCCCTGGTACACAGAAAATACCCGAGCTCTGAAGCAAGCTTCCAGAAAATTGGAACGGAAATGGCGCCACACCAAACTGGAAGTCTTCCGACTAGCTTGGAAGGACGGTACCGTGCAGTACCGAAGAGCCCTTACTGCTGCTCGATCATCCTATTTTTCTAACTTAATTGAGGAAAATAAGAACAATCCGAAATTCCTTTTTGATACTGTCGCAAAGCTAACTAAAAGCAGCATTCCCCAAGAGAGGATGACTTTCACTTTAGCAGTGATAAATTCATGAACTTCTTTGAGGAAAAGATTATGATTATTAGAAAGCAAATTACGGACTCCTCTTTAAACCTGCGTATTCCTCCAAACCTCAGTTGTCCTGAGTCTGCACAACTCTGCCAGGACCTAGGATCAAGAGAGACGCTCAAGTCTTTTAGTACTATATCTCTTGACACAATGATGAAAATAATCATGGCCTCTAAACCTTCAAGCTGCATACTGGACCCTATTCCAACTAAACTACTGAAAGAGCTGCTTCCTGTGCTTGGCCCTCCTATGTTGAACATAATAAACGGCTCTCTATCCACTGGATGTGTACCAAACTCACTAAAAGTGGCAGTAATAAAGCCTCTCTTGAAAAAGCCAAACCTTGACCCAGAAAATATAAAAACTATCGGCCTATATCGAATCTTCCATTCCTCTCAAAAATTTTAGAGAAGGCTGTTGCGCAGCAACTCACTGCCTTCCTGAAGACAAACAATGTATACGAAATGCTTCAGTCTGGTTTTAGACCCCATCATAGCACTGAGACGGCACTTGTGAAGGTGGTAAATGACATTTTAATGGCAACGGACCGAGGCTCTGCATCTGTCCTCGTGCTCCTAGACCTTAGTGCTGCTTTTGATACCATCGATCACCACATTCTTTTGGAGAGATTGGAAACCCAAATTGGTCTACACGGACATGTTCTGGCCTGGTTTAGATCTTATCTGTCGGAAAGATATCAGTTTGTCTCTGTGAATGGTTTGTCCTCTGACAAATCAACTGTAAATTTCGGTGTTCCTCAAGGTTCTGTTTTAGGACCACTATTGTTTTCACTATATATTTTACCTCTTGGGGATGTTATTCGAAAACATAATGTAAACTTTCACTGCTATGCGGATGACACACAGCTGTACATTTCAATGAAACATGGTGAAGCCCCAAAATTGCCCTCGCTAGAAGCATGTGTTTCAGACATAAGGAAGTGGATGGCTGCAAACTTTCTACTATTAAACTCGGACAAAACAGAGATGCTTGTTCTAGGTCCCAAGAAACAAAGAGATCTTCTGTTGAATCTGACAATTAATCTTAATGGTTGTACAGTCGTCTCAAATAAAACTGTGAAGGACCTCGGCGTTACTCTGGACCCTGATCTCTCTTTTGAAGAACATATCAAGACCATTTCGAGGACAGCTTTTTCCATCTACGTAACATTGCAAAAATCAGAAACTTTCTGTCCAAAAATGATGCAGAAAAATTAATCCATGCTTTTGTCACTTCTAGGTTAGACTACTGCAATGCTCTATTTTCCGGCTACCCGGATAAAGCACTAAATAAACTTCAGTTAGTGCTGAATACGGCTGCTAGAATCCTGACTAGAACCAAAAAATTTGATCATATTACTCCAGTGCTAGCCTCTCTACACTGGCTTCCTGTCAAAGCAAGGGCTGATTTCAAGGTTTTACTGCTAACCTACAAAGCATTACATGGGCTTGCTCCTACCTATCTCTCTGATTTGGTCCTGCCGTACATACCTACACGTACGCTACGGTCACAAGACGCAGGCCTCCTAATTGTCCCTAGAATTTCTAAGCAAACAGCTGGAGGCAGGGCTTTCTCCTATAGAGCTCCATTTTTATGGAACGGTCTGCCTACCCATGTCAGAGACGCAAACTCGGTCTCAACCTTTAAGTCTTTACTGAAGACTCATCTCTTCAGTGGGTCATATGATTGAGTGTAGTCTGGCCCAGGAGTGGGAAGGTGAACGGAAAGGCTCTGGAGCAATGAACCGCCCTTGCTGTCTCTGCCTGGCCGATTCCCCTCTTTCCACTGGGATTCTCTGCCTCTACCCTGTTACGGGGGCTGAGTCACTGGCTTACTGGGGCTCTCTCATGCCGTCCCTGGGGGAGGGTGCGTCACCTGGGTGGGTTGATTCACTGTTGTGGTCGGCCTGTCTGGGTTGGCGCCCCCCCCTTGGGTTGTGCCGTGGCGGAGATCTTTGTGGGCTATACTCGGCCTTGTCTCAGGATGGTAAGTTGGTGGTTGAAGATATCCCTCTAGTGGTGTGGGGGCTGTGCTTTGGCAAAGTGGGTGGGGTTATATCCTTCCTGTTTGGCCCTGTCCGGGGGTGTCCTCGGATGGGGCCACAGTGTCTCCTGACCCCTCCTGTCTCAGCCTCCAGTATTTATGCTGCATTAGTTTATGTGTCGGGGCTAGGGTCAGTTTGTTATATCTGGAGTACTTCTCCTGTCCTATTCGGTGTCCTGTGTGAATCTAAGTGTGCGTTCTCTAATTCTCTCCTTCTCTCTTTCTTTCTCTCTCTCTCGGAGGACCTGAGCCCTAGGACCATGCCCCAGGACTACCTGACATGATGACTCCTTGCTGTCCCCAGTCCACCTGGCCATGCTGCTGCTCCAGTTTCAACTGGCCTGGGCCCTAGGACCATGTCCCAGGACTACCTGACATGATGACTCCTTGCTGTCCCCAGTCCACCTGGCCATGCTGCTGCTCCAGTTTCAACTGTTCTGCCTTACTATTATTCAACCATGCTGGTCATTTATGAACATTTGAACATCTTGGCCACGTTCTGTTATAATCTCCACCCGGCACAGCCAGAAGAGGACTGGCCACCCCACATATGCTCTCTCTAATTCTCTCTTTCTTTCTCTCTCTCTCGGAGGACCTGAGCCCTAGGACCGTGCCCCAGGACTACCTGACATGATGACTCCTTGCTGTCCCCAGTCCACCTGACTGTGCTGCTGCTCCAGTTTCAACTGTTCTGCCTTATTATTATTCGACCATGCTGGTCATTTATGAACATTTGAACATCTTGGTCATGTTCTGTTATAATCTCTACCCGGCACAGCCAGAAGAGGACTGGCCACCCCACATAGCCTGGTTCCTCTCTAGGTTTCTTCCTAGGTTTTGGCCTTTCTAGGGAGTTTTTCCTAGCCACCGTGCTTTTACACCTGCATTGTTTGCTGTTTGGGGTTTTAGGCTGGGTTTCTGTACAGCACTTTGAGATATCAGCTGATGTACGAAGGGCTATATAAATAAATTTGATTTGATTTGATTTGGTTAGCTGTAAAACCCACTGTCTCAGCCTGGGTTAGCTGTAAAACCCACTGTCTACTGTCTCAGCCTGGGTTAGCTGTAAACCCCACTGTCTCAGCCTGGGTTAGCTGTAAAACCCACTGTCTCAGCCTGGATTTAGCTGTAAAACCCACTGTCTGCTGTCTCAGCCTGGGTTAGCTGTAAACCCCACTGTCTCAGCCTGGGTTAGCTGTAAAACCCACTGTCTCAGCCTGGGTTAGCTGTAAACCCCACTGTCCACTGTCTCAGCCGGGGTTAGCTGTAGAATCCACTGTCTCAGCCTGGGTTAGCTGTAAAACCCACTGTCTCAGCCTGGGTTAGCTGTAAAACCCACTCTCTCAGCCTGGGTTAGCTGTCAACCCCACTGTCTCAGCCTGGGTTAGCTGTAAACCCCACTGTCTCAGCCTGGGTTAGCTGTAAAACCCACTGTCTCAGCCTGGATTTAGCTGTAAAACCCACTGTCCACTGTCTCAGCCTGGGTTAGCTGTAAAACCCACTGTCCACTGTCCACTGTCTCAGCCTGGGTTAGCTGTAAAACCCACTGTCTCAGCCTGGGTTAGCTGTAAACCCCACTGTCCACTGTCTCAGCCGGGGTTAGCTGTAGAATCCACTGTCTCAGCCTGGGTTAGCTGTAAAACCCACTGTCTCAGCCTGGGTTAGCTGTAAAACCCACTGTCTCAGCCTGGGTTAGCTGTCAACCCCACTGTCTCAGCCTGGGTTAGCTGTCAACCCCACTGTCTCAGCCTGGGTTAGCTGTCAACCCCACTGTCTCAGCCTGGGTTAGCTGTAAAACCCACTCCACTGTCTCAGCCTGGGTTAGCTGTAAAACCCACTGTCCACTGTCTCAGCCTGGGTTAGCTGTAAAACTCACTGTCCACTGTCTCAGCTTTGGGTTAGCTGTAAAACCCACTGTCTCAGCCTGGGTTAGCTGTAAAACCCACTGTCTCAGCCTGGGTTAGCTGTAAAACCCACTGTCCACTGTCTCAGCCTGGGTTAGCTGTAAACCCCACTGTCTCAGCCTGGGTTAGCTGTAAACCCCACTGTCTCAGCCTGGGTTAGCTGTAAAACCCACTCCACTGTCTCAGCCTGGGTTAGCTGTAAAACCCACTCCACTGTCTCAGCCTGGGTTAGCTGTAAACTCCACTGTCCACTGTCTCAGCCTGGGTTAGCTGTAAAACAAATAGTCTCAGCCTGGGTTAGCTGTAAAACCCACTGTCTCAGCCTGGGATAGCCGTAAAACCCACTGTCTCAGCCTGGGTTAGCTGTAAACCCCACTGTCCACTGTCTCAGCCTGGGTTAGCTGTAAAACCCACTGTCTCAGCCTGGGTTAGCTGTAAAACCCACTGTCTCAGCCTGGGTTAGCTGTCAACCCCACTGTCTCAGCCTGGGTTAGCTGTCAACCCCACTGTCTCAGCCTGGGTTAGCTGTAAAACCCACTGTCTCAGCCTGGGTTAGCTGTAAAACCAACTGTCCACTGTCTCAGCCTGGGTTAGCTGTAAAACCCACTGTCCACTGTCTCAGCCTGGGTTAGCTGTAAAACCCACAGTCCACTGTCTCAGCCTGGGTTAGCTGTAAAAACCCACTGTCCACTGGCCACTGTCTCAGCCTGGGTTAGCTGTAAAACCCACTGTCTCAGCCTGGGTTAGCTGTAAAAACCCACTGTCCACTGTCTCAGCCTGGGTTAGCTGTAAAACCCACTATCCACTATCTCAGCCTGGGTTAGCTGTAAAACCCACTGTCTCAGCCTGGGTTAGCTGTAAAACCCACTGTCTCAGCCTGGGTTAGCTGTAAAACCCACTGTCCACTGTCTCAGCCTGGGTTAGCTGTAAACCCCACTGTCTCAGCCTGGGTTAGCTGTAAAACCCACTGTCCACTGTCCACTGTCTCAGCCTGGGTTAGCTGTAAAACCCACTGTCTCAGCCTGGGTTAGCTGTAAACCCCACTGTCCACTGTCTCAGCCGGGGTTAGCTGTAGAATCCACTGTCTCAGCCTGGGTTAGCTGTAAAACCCACTGTCTCAGCCTGGGTTAGCTGTAAAACCCACTGTCTCAGCCTGGGTTAGCTGTCAACCCCACTGTCTCAGCCTGGGTTAGCTGTCAACCCCACTGTCTCAGCCTGGGTTAGCTGTCAACCCCACTGTCTCAGCCTGGGTTAGCTGTAAAACCCACTCCACTGTCTCAGCCTGGGTTAGCTGTAAAACCCACTGTCCACTGTCTCAGCCTGGGTTAGCTGTAAAACTCACTGTCCACTGTCTCAGCTTTGGGTTAGCTGTAAAACCCACTGTCTCAGCCTGGGTTAGCTGTAAAACCCACTGTCTCAGCCTGGGTTAGCTGTAAAACCCACTGTCCACTGTCTCAGCCTGGGTTAGCTGTAAACCCCACTGTCTCAGCCTGGGTTAGCTGTAAACCCCACTGTCTCAGCCTGGGTTAGCTGTAAAACCCACTCCACTGTCTCAGCCTGGGTTAGCTGTAAAACCCACTCCACTGTCTCAGCCTGGGTTAGCTGTAAAACTCCACTGTCCACTGTCTCAGCCTGGGTTAGCTGTAAAACAAATAGTCTCAGCCTGGGTTAGCTGTAAAACCCACTGTCTCAGCCTGGGATAGCCGTAAAACCCACTGTCTCAGCCTGGGTTAGCTGTAAACCCCACTGTCCACTGTCTCAGCCTGGGTTAGCTGTAAAACCCACTGTCTCAGCCTGGGTTAGCTGTAAAACCCACTGTCTCAGCCTGGGTTAGCTGTCAACCCCACTGTCTCAGCCTGGGTTAGCTGTCAACCCCACTGTCTCAGCCTGGGTTAGCTGTAAAACCCACTGTCTCAGCCTGGGTTAGCTGTAAAACCAACTGTCCACTGTCTCAGCCTGGGTTAGCTGTAAAACCCACTGTCCACTGTCTCAGCCTGGGTTAGCTGTAAAACCCACAGTCCACTGTCTCAGCCTGGGTTAGCTGTAAAAACCCACTGTCCACTGGCCACTGTCTCAGCCTGGGTTAGCTGTAAAACCCACTGTCTCAGCCTGGGTTAGCTGTAAAAACCCACTGTCCACTGTCTCAGCCTGGGTTAGCTGTAAAACCCACTATCCACTATCTCAGCCTGGGTTAGCTGTAAAACCCACTGTCTCAGCCTGGGTTAGCTGTAAAACCCACTGTCTCAGCCTGGGTTAGCTGTAAAACCCACTGTCCACTGTCTCAGCCTGGGTTAGCTGTAAACCCCACTGTCTCAGCCTGGGTTAGCTGTAAAACCCACTGTCTCAGCCTGGATTTAGCTGTAAAACCCACTGTCCACTGTCTCAGCCTGGGTTAGCTGTAAAACCCACTGTCCACTGTCCACTGTCTCAGCCTGGGTTAGCTGTAAAACCCACTGTCTCAGCCTGGGTTAGCTGTAAACCCCACTGTCCAATGTCTCAGCCGGGGTTAGCTGTAGAATCCACTGTCTCAGCCTGGGTTAGCTGTAAAACCCACTGTCTCAGCCTGGGTTAGCTGTAAAACCCACTGTCTCAGCCTGGGTTAGCTGTCAACCCCACTGTCTCAGCCTGGGTTAGCTGTCAACCCCACTGTCTCAGCCTGGGTTAGCTGTCAACCCCACTGTCTCAGCCTGGGTTAGCTAAACCCACTCCACTGTCTCAGCCTGGGTTAGCTGTAAAACCCACTGTCCACTGTCTCAGCCTGGGTTAGCTGTAAAACTCACTGTCCACTGTCTCAGCTTTGGGTTAGCTGTAAAACCCACTGTCTCAGCCTGGGTTAGCTGTAAAACCCACTGTCTCAGCCTGGGTTAGCTGTAAAACCCACTGTCCACTGTCTCAGCCTGGGTTAGCTGTAAACCCCACTGTCTCAGCCTGGGTTAGCTGTAAACCCCACTGTCTCAGCCTGGGTTAGCTGTAAAACCCACTCCACTGTCTCAGCCTGGGTTAGCTGTAAAACCCACTCCACTGTCTCAGCCTGGGTTAGCTGTAAAACTCCACTGTCCACTGTCTCAGCCTGGGTTAGCTGTAAAACAAATAGTCTCAGCCTGGGTTAGCTGTAAAACCCACTGTCTCAGCCTGGGATAGCCGTAAAACCCACTGTCTCAGCCTGGGTTAGCTGTAAACCCCACTGTCCACTGTCTCAGCCTGGGTTAGCTGTAAAACCCACTGTCTCAGCCTGGGTTAGCTGTAAAACCCACTGTCTCAGCCTGGGTTAGCTGTAAAACCCACTGTCTCAGCCTGGGTTAGCTGTAAAACCCACTGTCTCAGCCTGGGTTAGCTGTAAAACCAACTGTCCACTGTCTCAGCCTGGGTTAGCTGTAAAACCCACTGTCCACTGTCTCAGCCTGGGTTAGCTGTAAAACCCACAGTCCACTGTCTCAGCCTGGGTTAGCTGTAAAAACCCACTGTCCACTGGCCACTGTCTCAGCCTGGGTTAGCTGTAAAACCCACTGTCTCAGCCTGGGTTAGCTGTAAAAACCCACTGTCCACTGTCTCAGCCTGGGTTAGCTGTAAAACCCACTATCCACTATCTCAGCCTGGGTTAGCTGTAAATCCCACTGTCTCAGCCTGGGTTAGCTGTAAAACCCACTGTCTCAGCCTGGGTTAGCTGTAAAACCCACTGTCCACTGTCTCAGCCTGGGTTAGCTGTAAACCCCACTGTCTCAGCCTGGGTTAGCTGTAAAACCCACTGTCTCAGCCTGGGTTAGCTGTAAAACCCACTGTCCACTGTCTCAGCCTGGGTTAGCTGTAAAACCCACTGTCCACTGTCCACTGTCTCAGCCTGGGTTAGCTGTAAAAACCCACTGTCTCAGCCTGGGTTAGCTGTAAACCCCACTGTCCACTGTCTCAGCCGGGGTTAGCTGTAGAATCCACTGTCTCAGCCTGGGTTAGCTGTAAAACCCACTGTCTCAGCCTGGGTTAGCTGTAAAACCCACTGTCTCAGCCTGGGTTAGCTGTCAACCCCACTGTCTCAGCCTGGGTTAGCTGTCAACCCCACTGTCTCAGCCTGGGTTAGCTGTCAACCCCACTGTCTCAGCCTGGGTTAGCTGTAAAACCCACTCCACTGTCTCAGCCTGGGTTAGCTGTAAAACCCACTGTCCACTGTCTCAGCCTGGGTTAGCTGTAAAACTCACTGTCCACTGTCTCAGCTTTGGGTTAGCTGTAAAACCCACTGTCTCAGCCTGGGTTAGCTGTAAAACCCACTGTCTCAGCCTGGGTTAGCTGTAAAACCCACTGTCCACTGTCTCAGCCTGGGTTAGCTGTAAACCCCACTGTCTCAGCCTGGGTTAGCTGTAAACCCCACTGTCTCAGCCTGGGTTAGCTGTAAAACCCACTCCACTGTCTCAGCCTGGGTTAGCTGTAAAACCC
This sequence comes from Oncorhynchus nerka, assembly GCF_034236695.1. Lineage (NCBI taxonomy): Eukaryota > Metazoa > Chordata > Actinopteri > Salmoniformes > Salmonidae > Oncorhynchus > Oncorhynchus nerka. The sequence goes on from NW_027040020.1 coordinate 51,560, forward strand.
ACTCCACTGTCTCAGCCTGGGTTAGCTGTAAAACTCCACTGTCCACTGTCTCAGCCTGGGTTAGCTGTAAAACAAATAGTCTCAGCCTGGGTTAGCTGTAAAACCCACTGTCTCAGCCTGGGTTAGCTGTAAAACCCACTGTCTCAGCCTGGGTTAGCTGTAAAACCCACTGTCTCAGCCTGGGTTAGCTGTAAAACCCACTGTCTCAGCCTGGGTTAGCTGTAAAACCCACTGTCTCAGCCTGGGTTAGCTGTAAAAACCCACTGTCTCAGCCTGGGTTAGCTGTAAAACCAACTGTCCACTGTCTCAGCCTGGGTTAGCTGTAAAACCCACTGTCCACTGTCTCAGCCTGGGTTAGCTGTAAAACCCACAGTCCACTGTCTCAGCCTGGGTTAGCTGTAAAAACCCACTGTCCACTGGCCACTGTCTCAGCCTGGGTTAGCTAAAACCCACTGTCTCAGCCTGGGTTAGCTGTAAACCCCACTGTCCACTGTCTCAGCCTGGGTTAGCTGTAAAACCCACTATCCACTATCTCAGCCTGGGTTAGCTGTAAAACCCACTGTCTCAGCCTGGGTTAGCTGTAAAACCCACTGTCTCAGCCTGGGTTAGCTGTAAAACCCACTGTCCACTGTCTCAGCCTGGGTTAGCTGTAAACCCCACTGTCCACTGTCTCAGCCTGGGTTAGCTGTAAAACCCACTGTCTCAGCCTGGGTTAGCTGTAAAACCCACTGTCTCAGCCTGGTTTTTAGCTGTAAAACCCACTGTCCACTGTCTCAGCCTGGGTTAGCTGTAAAACCCACTGTCCACTGTCCACTGTCTCAGCCTGGGTTAGCTGTAAAACCCACTGTCTCAGCCTGGGTTAGCTGTAAAACCCACTGTCTCAACTTGGGTTAGCTGTAAAACCCACTGTCTCAACTTGGGTTAGCTGTAAAACCCACTGTCCACTGTCCACTGTCTCAGCCTGGGTTAGCTGTAAAACCCACTGTCCACTGTCTCAGCCTGGGTTAGCTGTAAACCCCACTGTCTCAGCCTGGGTTAGCTGTAAAACCCACTGTCTCAGCCTGGATTTAGCTGTAAAACCCACTGTCCACTGTCTCAGCCTGGGTTAGCTGTAAAACCCACTGTCCACTGTCCACTGTCTCAGCCTGGGTTAGCTGTAAAACCCACTGTCTCAGCCTGGGTTAGCTGTAAACCCCACTGTCCACTGTCTCAGCCGGGGTTAGCTGTAGAATCCACTGTCTCAGCCTGGGTTAGCTGTAAAACCCACTGTCTCAGCCTGGGTTAGCTGTAAAACCCACTGTCTCAGCCTGGGTTAGCTGTCAACCCCACTGTCTCAGCCTGGGTTAGCTGTCAACCCCACTGTCTCAGCCTGGGTTAGCTGTAAAACCCACTCCACTGTCTCAGCCTGGGTTAGCTGTAAAACCCACTGTCCACTGTCTCAGCCTGGGTTAGCTGTAAAACTCACTGTCCACTGTCTCAGCTTTGGGTTAGCTGTAAAACCCACTGTCTCAGCCTGGGTTAGCTGTAAAACCCACTGTCTCAGCCTGGGTTAGCTGTAAAACCCACTGTCCATTGTCTCAGCCTGGGTTAGCTGTAAACCCCACTGTCTCAGCCTGGGTTAGCTGTAAACCCCACTGTCTCAGCCTGGGTTAGCTGTAAAACCCACTCCACTGTCTCAGCCTGGGTTAGCTGTAAAACCCACTCCACTGTCTCAGCCTGGGTTAGCTGTAAAACTCCACTGTCCACTGTCTCAGCCTGGGTTAGCTGTAAAACAAATAGTCTCAGCCTGGGTTAGCTGTAAAACCCACTGTCTCAGCCTGGGATAGCCTGTAAAACCCACTGTCTCAGCCTGGGTTAGCTGTAAACCCCACTGTCCACTGTCTCAGCCTGGGTTAGCTGTAAAACCCACTGTCTCAGCCTGGGTTAGCTGTAAAACCCACTGTCTCAGCCTGGGTTAGCTGTAAAACCCACTGTCTCAGCCTGGGTTAGCTGTAAAACCCACTGTCTCAGCCTGGGTTAGCTGTAAAACCTACTGTCTCAGCCTGGGTTAGCTGTAAAAACCCACTGTCTCAGCCTGGGTTAGCTGTAAAACCAACTGTCCACTGTCTCAGCCTGGGTTAGCTGTAAAACCCACTGTCCACTGGACACTGTCTCAGCCTGGGTTAGCTTTAAAACCCACTGTCTCAGCCTGGGTTAGCTGTAAAAACCCACTGTCCACTGTCTCAGCCTGGGTTAGCTGTAAAACCCACTGTCCACTGCCTCAGCCTGGGTTAGCTGTAAAACCCACGGTCTCAGCCTGGGTTAGCTGTAAAACCCACTGTCTCAGCTTGGGTTAGCTGTAAAACCCACTGTCCACTGTCTCAGCCTGGGTTAGCTGTAAAACCCACTGTCCACTGTCTCAGCCTGGGTTAGCTATAAAACCCACTGTCCACTGTCCACTGTCTCAGCCTGGGTTAGCTGTAAAACCCACTGTCTCAGCCTGGGTTAGCTTTAAAACACAGTGTCCACTGTCTCAGCCTGGGTTAGCTGTAAAACCCACTGTCCACTGTCTCAGCCTGGGTTAGCTTTAAAACCCACTGTCCACTGTCTCAGCCTGGGTTAGCTGTAAACCCCACTGTCTCAGCCTGGGTTAGCTGTAAACCCCACTGTCCACTGTCTCAGCCTGGGTTAGCTGTAGAATCCACTGTCTCAGCCTGGGTTAGCTGTAAAACCCACTGTCTCAGCCTGGGTTAGCTGTCAACCCCACTGTCTCAGCCTGGGTTAGCTGTAAAACCCACTGTCTCAGCCTGGGTTAGCTGTAAACCCCACTGTCCACTGTCTCAGCCTGGGCTGTAAAACCCACTGTCTCAGCCTGGGTTAGCTGTAAAACCCACTGTCTCAGCCTGGGTTAGCTGTCAACCCCACTGTCTCAGCCTGGGTTAGCTGTCAACCCCACTGTCTCAGCCTGGGTTAGCTGTAAAACCCACTCAACTGTCTCAGCCTGGGTTAGCTGTAAAACCCACTGTCCACTGTCTCAGCCTGGGTTAGCTGTAAAACCCACTGTCCACTGCCTCAGCCTGGGTTAGCTGTAAAACCCACTGTCTCAGCCTGGGTTAGCTGTAAAACCTACTGTCTCAGCCTGGGTTAGCTGTAAAAACCCACTGTCTCAGCCTGGGTTAGCTGTAAAACCAACTGTCCACTGTCTCAGCCTGGGTTAGCTGTAAAACCCACTGTCCACTGGCCACTGTCTCAGCCTGGGTTAGCTTTAAAACCCACTGTCTCAGCCTGGGTTAGCTGTAAAAACCCACTGTCCACTGTCTCAGCCTGGGTTAGCTGTAAAACCCACTGTCCACTGCCTCAGCCTGGGTTAGCTGTAAAACCCACGGTCTCAGCCTGGGTTAGCTGTAAAACCCACTGTCTCAGCTTGGGTTAGCTGTAAAACCCACTGTCCACTATCTCAGCCTGGGTTAGCTGTAAAACCCACTGTCCACTGTCTCAGCCTGGGTTAGCTATAAAACCCACTGTCCACTGTCCACTGTCTCAGCCTGGGTTAGCTGTAAAACCCACTGTCTCAGCCTGGGTTAGCTTTAAAACACACTGTCCACTGTCTCAGCCTGGGTTAGCTGTAAAACCCACTGTCCACTGTCTCAGCCTGGGTTAGCTTTAAAACCCACTGTCCACTGTCTCAGCCTGGGTTAGCTGTAAACCCCACTGTCTCAGCCTGGGTTAGCTGTAAACCCCACTGTCCACTGTCTCAGCCTGGGTTAGCTGTAGAATCCACTGTCTCAGCCTGGGTTAGCTGTAAAACCCACTGTCTCAGCCTGGGTTAGCTGTAAAACCCACTGTCTCAGCCTGGGTTAGCTGTAAACCCCACTGTCCACTGTCTCAGCCTGGGCTGTAAAACCCACTGTCTCAGCCTGGGTTAGCTGTAAAACCCACTGTCTCAGCCTGGGTTAGCTGTCAACCCCACTGTCTCAGCCTGGGTTAGCTGTCAACCCCACTGTCTCAGCCTGGGTTAGCTGTAAAACCCACTACACTGTCTCAGCCTGGGTTAGCTGTAAAACCCACTGTCCACTGTCTCAGCCTGGGTTAGCTGTAAAACTCACTGTCCACTGTCTCAGCTTTGGGTTAGCTGTAAAACCCACTGTCTCAGCCTGGGTTAGCTGTAAAACCCACTGTCTCAGCCTGGGTTAGCTGTAAAACCCACTGTCCATTGTCTCAGCCTGGGTTAGCTGTAAACCCCACTGTCTCAGCCTGGGTTAGCTGTAAACCCCACTGCCTCAGCCTGGGTTAGCTGTAAAACCCACTCCACTGTCTCAGCCTGGGTTAGCTGTAAACCCACTCCACTGTCTCAGCCTGGGTTAGCTGTAAAACTCCACTGTCCACTGTCTCAGCCTGGGTTAGCTGTAAAACAAATAGTCTCAGCCTGGGTTAGCTGTAAAACCCACTGTCTCAGCCTGGGATAGCCGTAAAACCCACTGTCTCAGCCTGGGTTAGCTGTAAACCCCACTGTCCACTGTCTCAGCCTGGGTTAGCTGTAAAACCCACTGTCTCAGCCTGGGTTAGCTGTAAAACCCACTGTCTCAGCCTGGGTTAGCTGTAAAACCCACTGTCTCAGCCTGGGTTAGCTGTAAAACCCACTGTCTCAGCCTGGGTTAGCTGTAAAACCTACTGTCTCAGCCTGGGTTAGCTGTAAAAACCCACTGTCTCAGCCTGGGTTAGCTGTAAAACCAACTGTCCACTGTCTCAGCCTGGGTTAGCTGTAAAACCCACTGTCCACTGGCCACTGTCTCAGCCTGGGTTAGCTTTAAAACCCACTGTCTCAGCCTGGGTTAGCTGTAAAAACCCACTGTCCACTGTCTCAGGCTGGGTTAGCTGTAAAACCCACTGTCCACTGCCTCAGCCTGGGTTAGCTGTAAAACCCACGGTCTCAGCCTGGGTTAGCTGTAAAACCCACTGTCTCAGCTTGGGTTAGCTGTAAAACCCACTGTCCACTGTCTCAGCCTGGGTTAGCTGTAAAACCCACTGTCCACTGTCTCAGCCTGGGTTAGCTATAAAACCCACTGTCCACTGTCCACTGTCTCAGCCTGGGTTAGCTGTAAAACCCACTGTCTCAGCCTGGGTTAGCTTTAAAACACACTGTCCACTGTCTCAGCCTGGGTTAGCTGTAAAACCCACTGTCCACTGTCTCAGCCTGGGTTAGCTTTAAAACCCACTGTCCACTGTCTCAGCCTGGGTTAGCTGTAAACCCCACTGTCTAAGCCTGGGTTAGCTGTAAACCCCACTGTCCACTGTCTCAGCCTGGGTTAGCTGTAGAATCCACTGTCTCAGCCTGGGTTAGCTGTAAAACCCACTGTCTCAGCCTGGGTTAGCTGTCAACCCCACTGTCTCAGCCTGGGTTAGCTGTAAAACCCACTGTCTCAGCCTGGGTTAGCTGTAAACCCCACTGTCCACTGTCTCAGCCTGGGTTATCTGTAAAACCCACTGTCTCAGCCTGGGTTAGCTGTAAAAACCCACTGTCTCAGCCTGGGTTAGCTGTAAAACCAACTGTCCACTGTCTCAGCCTGGGTTAGCTTTAAAACCCACTGTCTCAGCCTGGGTTAGCTGTAAAAACCCACTGTCCACTGTCTCAGCCTGGGTTAGCTGTAAAACCCACTGTCTCAGCCTGGGTTAGCTGTAAAACCCACGGTCTCAGCCTGGGTTAGCTGTAAAACCCACTGTCTCAGCTTGGGTTAGCTGTAAAACCCACTGTCCACTGTCTCAGCCTGGGTTAGCTGTAAAACCCACTGTCCACTGTCTCAGCCTGGGTTAGCTATAAAACCCACTGTCCACTGTCCACTGTCTCAGCCTGGGTTAGCTGTAAAACCCACTGTCTCAGCCTGGGTTAGCTTTAAAACACACTGTCCACTGTCTCAGCCTGGGTTAGCTGTAAAACCCACTGTCCACTGTCTCAGCCTGGGTTAGCTTTAAAACCCACTGTCCACTGTCTCAGCCTGGGTTAGCTGTAAACCCCACTGTCTCAGCCTGGGTTAGCTGTAAACCCCACTGTCCACTGTCTCAGCCTGGGTTAGCTGTAGAATCCACTGTCTCAGCCTGGGTTAGCTGTAAAACCCACTGTCTCAGCCTGGGTTAGCTGTCAACCCCACTGTCTCAGCCTGGGTTAGCTGTAAAACCCACTGTCTCAGCCTGGGTTAGCTGTAAACCCCACTGTCCACTGTCTCAGCCTGGGTTAGCTGTAAAACCCACTGTCTCAGCCTGGGTTAGCTGTAAAACACACTGTCTCAGCCTGGGTTAGCTGTAAAACCCACTGTCTCAGCCTGGGTTAGCTGTAAAACCCACTGTCTCAGCCTGGGTTAGCTGTAAAACCCACTGTCTCAGCCTGGGTTAGCTGTAAACCCCACTGTCCACTGTCTCAGCCTGGGTTAGCTGTAAAACCCACTGTCTCAGCCTGGGTTAGCTGTAAAAACCCACTGTCTCAGCCTGGGTTAGCTGTAAAACCAACTGTCCACTGTCTCAGCCTGGGTTAGCTGTAAAACCCACTGTCCACTGGCCACTGTCTCAGCCTGGGTTAGCTTTAAAACCCACTGTCTCAGCCTGGGTTAGCTGTAAAAACCCACTGTCCACTGTCTCAGCCTGGGTTAGCTGTAAAACCCACTGTCCACTGCCTCAGCCTGGGTTAGCTGTAAAACCCACGGTCTCAGCCTGGGTTAGCTGTAAAACCCACTGTCTCAGCTTGGGTTAGCTGTAAAACCCACTGTCCACTGTCTCAGCCTGGGTTAGCTGTAAAACCCACTGTCCACTGTCTCAGCCTGGGTTAGCTATAAAACCCACTGTCCACTGTCCACTGTCTCAGCCTGGGTTAGCTGTAAAACCCACTGTCTCAGCCTGGGTTAGCTTTAAAACACACTGTCCACTGTCTCAGCCTGGGTTAGCTGTAAAACCCACTGTCCACTGTCTCAGCCTGGGTTAGCTTTAAAACCCACTGTCCACTGTCTCAGCCTGGGTTAGCTGTAAACCCCACTGTCTCAGCCTGGGTTAGCTGTAAACCCCACTGTCCACTGTCTCAGCCTGGGTTAGCTGTAGAATCCACTGTCTCAGCCTGGGTTAGCTGTAAAACCCACTGTCTCAGCCTGGGTTAGCTGTCAACCCCACTGTCTCAGCCTGGGTTAGCTGTAAAACCCACTGTCTCAGCCTGGGTTAGCTGTAAACCCCACTGTCCACTGTCTCAGCCTGGGTTAGCTGTAAAACCCACTGTCTCAGCCTGGGTTAGCTGTAAAACCCACTGTCTCAGCCTGGGTTAGCTGTAAAACCCACTGTCTCAGCCTGGGTTAGCTGTAAAACCCACTGTCTCAGCCTGGGTTAGCTGTAAAACCCACTGTCTCAGCCTGGGTTAGCTGTAAAAACCCACTGTCTCAGCCTGGGTTAGCTGTAAAACCAACTGTCCACTGTCTCAGCCTGGGTTAGCTGTAAAACCCACTGTCCACTGTCTCAGCCTGGGTTAGCTGTAAAACCCACAGTCCACTGTCTCAGCCTGGGTTAGCTGAAAAAACCCACTGTCCACTGGCCACTGTCTCAGCCTGGGTTAGCTGTAAACACCACTGTCTCAGCCTGGGTTAGCTGTAAACCCCACTGTCTCAGCCTGGGTTAGCTGTAAACACCACTGTCTCAGCCTGGGTTAGCTGTAAAACCCACTGTCCACTGTCTCAGCCTGGGTTAGCTGTAAAACCCACTGTCTCATCCTGGGTTAGCTGTAAAACCCACTGTCCACTGTCTCAGCCTGGGTTAGCTGTAAATCCCACTGTCCACTGTCCACTGTCTCAGCCTGGGTTAACTGTAAAACGCACTGTCCACTGTCTCAGCCTGGGTTAGCTGTAAAACCCACTATCTCAGCCTGGGTTAGCTGTAAAACCCACTGTCTCAGCCTGGGTTAGCTGTAAAACCCACTGTCTCAGCCTGGGTTAGCTGTAAAACCCACTGTCCACTGTCTCAGCCTGGGTTAGCTGTAAAACCCACTGTCCACTGTCTCAGCCTGGGTTAGCTGTAAAACCCACTGTCTCAGCCTGGGTTAGCTGTAAAACCCACTGTCCACTGTCTCAGCATGGGTTAGCTGTAAAACCCACTGTCCACTGTCTCAGCCTGGGTTAGCTGTAAAACCCACTGTCCACTGTCTCAGCCTGGGTTAGCTGTAAAACCCACTGTCTCAGCCTGGGTTAGCTGTAAAACCCACTGTCCACTGTCTCAGCCTGGGTTAGCTGTAAACCCCACTGTCTCAGCCTGGGTTAGCTGTAAACCCCACTGTCTCAGCCTGGGTTAGCTGTAAACCCCACTGTCTCAGCCTGGGTTAGCTGTAAACACCACTGTCTCAGCCTGGGTTAGCTGTAAACCCCACTGTCTCAGCCTGGGTTAGCTGTAAACACCACTGTCTCAGCCTGGGTTAGCTGTAAAACCCACTGTCTCAGCCTGGGTTAGCTGTAAAACCCACTGTCCACTGTCTCAGGCTGGGTTAGCTGTAAAACCCACTGTCCACTGTCTCAGCCTGGATTTAGCTGTAAAACCCACTGTCTCAGCCTGGGTTAGCTGTAAAACCCACTGTCTCAGCCTGGGTTAGCTGTAAAACCCACTGTCTCAGCCTGGGTTAGCTGTAAAACCCACTGTCCACTGTCTCAGCCTGGGTTAGCTGTAAAACCCACTGTCTCAGCCTGTAAACCCCACTGTCTCAGCCTGGGTTAGCTGTAAACCCCACTGTCTCAGCCTGGGTTAGCTGTAAAACCCACTGTCTCAGCCTGGGTTAGCTGTAAACCCCACAGTCCACTGTCTCAGCCTGGGTTAGCTGTAAACCCCACTGTCCACTGTCTCAGCCGGGGTTAGCTGTAGAATCCACTGTCTCAGCCTGGGTTAGCTGTAAAACCCACTGTCTCAGCCTGGGTTAGCTGTAAAACTCTCTCAGCCACTGTCAACCCCACTGTCTCAGCTTTGGGTTAGCTGTAAAACCCACTGTCTCAGCCTGGGTTAGCTGTAAAACCCACTGTCTCAGCCTGGGTTAGCTGTAAAACCCACTGTCTCAGCCTGGGTTAGCTGTAAAACCCACTGTCCACTGTCTCAGCCTGGGTTAGCTGTAAAACCCACTGTCCACTGTCTCAGCCTGGGTTAGCTGTAAAACCCACTGTCTCAGCCTGGGTTAGCTGTAAAACCCACTGTCCACTGTCTCAGCCTGGGTTAGCTGTAAACCCCACTGTCTCAGCCTGGGTTAGCTGTAAACCCCACTGTCTCAGCCTGGGTTAGCTGTAAACATCACTGTCTCAGCCTGGGTTAGCTGTAAAACCCACTGTCTCTGCCTGGGTTAGCTGTAAAACCCACTGTCTCAGCCTGGGTTAGCTGTAAAACAAATAGTCTCAGCCTGGGTTAGCTGTAAAACCCACTGTCTCAGCCTGGGTTAGCCGTAAACCCCACTGTCTCAGCCTGGGTTAGCTGTCAACCCCACTGTCCACTGTCACAGCCTGGGTTAGCTGTAAAACCCACTTTCTCAGCCTGGGTTAGCTGTAAAACCCACTGTCTCAGCCTGGGTTAGCCGTAAAACCCACTGTCTCAGCCTGGGTTAGCTGTAAACACCACTGTCCACTGTCTCAGCCTGGGTTAGCTGTAAAACCCACTGTCTCAGCCTGGGTTAGCTGTAAAACCCACTGTCTCAGCCTGGGTTAGCTGTAAAACCCCACTGTCTCAGCCTGGGTTAGCTGTCAACCCCACTGTCTCAGCTTTGGGTTAGCTGTAAAACCCACTGTCTCAGCCTGGGTTAGCTGTAAAACTCACTGTCTCAGCCTGGGTTAGCTGTAAAACCCACTGTCTCAGCCTGGGTTAGCTGTAAACACCACTGTCTCAGCCTGGGTTAGCTGTAAAACCCAGTGTCCACTGTCTCAGCCTGGGTTAGCTGTAAAACCCACTGTCCACTGTCTCAGACTAGGTTAGCTGTAAAACTCCACTGTCCACTGTCTCAGCCTGGGTTAGCTGTAAACCCCACTGTCTCAGCCTGGGTTAGCTGTAAAACCCACTGTCTCAGCCTGGGTTAGCTGTAAACCCCACAGTCCACTGTCTCAGCCTGGGTTAGCTGTAAACCCCACTGTCCACTGTCTCAGCCGGGGGTAGCTGTAGAATCCACTGTCTCAGCCTGGGTTAGCTGTAAAACCCACTGTCTCAGCCTGGGTTAGCTGTAAAACCCACTCTCTCAGCCTGGGTTAGCTGTCAACCCCACTGTCTCAGCTTTGGGTTAGCTGTAAAACCCACTGTCTCAGCCTGGGTTAGCTGTAAAACCCACTGTCTCAGCCTGGGTTAGCTGTAAAACCCACTGTCTCAGCCTGGGTTAGCTGTAAAACCCACTGTCCACTGTCTCAGCCTGGGTTAGCTGTAAACCCCACTGTCCACTGTCTCAGCCTGGGTTAGCTGTCAACCCCACTGTCCACTGTCACAGCCTGGGTTAGCTGTAAAACCCACTTTCTCAGCCTGGGTTAGCTGTAAAACCCACTGTCTCAGCCTGGGTTAGCCGTAAAACCCACTGTCTCAGCCTGGGTTAGCTGTAAACATCACTGTCTCAGCCTGGGTTAGCTGTAAAACCCACTGTCTCTGCCTGGGTTAGCTGTAAAACCCACTGTCTCAGCCTGGGTTAGCTGTAAACACCACTGTCTCAGCCTGGGTTAGCTGTAAAACCCAGTGTCCACTGTCTCAGCCTGGGTTAGCTGTAAAACCCACTGTCCACTGTCTCAGACTGGGTTAGCTGTAAAACTCCACTGTCCACTGTCTCAGCCTGGGTTAGCTGTAAAACAAATAGTCTCAGCCTGGGTTAGCTGTAAAACCCACTGTCTCAGCCTGGGTTAGCCGTAAACCCCACTGTCTCAGCCTGGGTTAGCTGTCAACCCCACTTTCCACTGTCACAGCCTGGGTTAGCTGTAAAACCCACTTTCTCAGCCTGGGTTAGCTGTAAAACCCACTGTCTCAGCCTGGGTTAGCCGTAAAACCCACTGTCTCAGCCTGGGTTAGCTGTAAACACCACTGTCCACTGTCTCAGCCTGGGTTAGCTGTAAAACCCACTGTCTCAGCCTGGGTTAGCTGTAAAACCCCACTGTCTCAGCCTGGGTTAGCTGTAAAACCCACTGTCTCAGCCTGGGTTAGCTGTAAAAACCCACTGTCTCAGCCTGGGTTAGCTGTAAAACCAACTGTCCACTGTCTCAGCCTGGGTTAGCTGTAAAACCCACTGTCCACTGTCTCAGCCTGGGTTAGCTGTAAAACCCACTGTCTCAGCCTGGGTTAGCTGTAAAACCCACTGTCTCAGCCTGGGTTAGCTGTAAACCCCACTGTCTCAGCCTGGGTTAGCTGTAAACACCACTGTCTCAGCCTGGGTTAGCTGTAAACCCCACTGTCTCAGCCTAGGTTAGCTGTAAACATCACTGTCTCAGCCTGGGTTAGCTGTAAAACCCACTGTCTCAGCCTGGGTTAGCTGTAAAACCCACTGTCTCAGCCTGGGTTAGCTGTAAACACCACTGTCTCAGCCTGGGTTAGCTGTAAAACCCAGTGTCCACTGTCTCAGCCTGGGTTAGCTGTAAAACAAATAGTCTCAGCCTGGGTTAGCTGTAAAACCCACTGTCTCAGCCTGGGTTAGCCGTAAACCCCACTGTCTCAGCCTGGGTTAGCTGTCAACCCCACTTTCCACTGTCACAGCCTGGGTTAGCTGTAAAACCCACTTTCTCAGCCTGGGTTAGCTGTAAAACCCACTGTCTCAGCCTGGGTTAGCCGTAAAACCCACTGTCTCAGCCTGGGTTAGCTGTAAACACCACTGTCCACTGTCTCAGCCTGGGTTAGCTGTAAAACCCACTGTCTCAGCCTGGGTTAGCTGTAAAACCCCACTGTCTCAGCCTGGGTTAGCTGTAAAACCCACTGTCTCAGCCTGGGTTAGCTGTAAAAACCCACTGTCTCAGCCTGGGTTAGCTGTAAAACCAACTGTCCACTGTCTCAGCCTGGGTTAGCTGTAAAACCCACTGTCCACTGTCTCAGCCTGGGTTAGCTGTAAAACCCACTGTCTCAGCCTGGGTTAGCTGTAAAACCCACTGTCTCAGCCTGGGTTAGCTGTAAACCCCACTGTCTCAGCCTGGGTTAGCTGTAAACACCACTGTCTCAGCCTGGGTTAGCTGTAAACCCCACTGTCTCAGCCTAGGTTAGCTGTAAACATCACTGTCTCAGCCTGGGTTAGCTGTAAAACCCACTGTCTCAGCCTGGGTTAGCTGTAAAACCCACTGTCTCAGCCTGGGTTAGCTGTAAACACCACTGTCTCAGCCTGGGTTAGCTGTAAAACCCAGTGTCCACTGTCTCAGCCTGGGTTAGCTGTAAAACCCACTGTCCACTGTCTGAGACTGGGTTAGCTGTAAAACTCCACTGTCCACTGTCTCAGCCTGGGTTAGCTGTAAAACAAATAGTCTCAGCCTGGGTTAGCTGTAAAACCCACTGTCCACTGTCTCAGCCTGGGTTAGCTGTAAAACCCACTGTCCACTGTCACAGCCTGGGTTAGCTGTAAAACCCACTTTCTCAGCCTGGGTTAGCTGTAAAACCCACTGTCTCAGCCTGGGTTAGCCGTAAAACCCACTGTCTCAGCCTGGGTCAGCTGTAAACACCACTGTCCACTGTCTCAGCCTGGGTTAGCTGTAAAACCCACTGTCTCAGCCTGGGTTAGCTGTAAAACCCACTGTCTCAGCCTGGGTTAGCTGTAAAACCCCACTGTCTCAGCCTGGGTTAGCTGTAAAACCCACTGTCTCAGCCTGGGTTAGCTGTAAAAACCCACTGTCTCAGCCTGGGTTAGCTGTAAAACCAACTGTCCACTGTCTCAGCCTGGGTTAGCTGTAAAACCCACTGTCCACTGTCTCAGCCTGGGTTAGCTGTAAAACCCACTGTCTCAGCCTGGGTTAGCTGTAAAACCCACTGTCCACTGTCTCAGCCTGGGTTAGCTGTAAAACCCACTGTCCACTGTCTCAGCCTGGGTTAGCTGTAAAACCCACTGTCTCAGCCTGGGTTAGCTGTAAAACCCACTGTCCACTGTCTCAGCCTGGGTTAGCTGTAAAACCCACTGTCCACTGTCCACTGTCTCAGCCTGGGTTAACTGTAAAACGCACTGTCCACTGTCTCAGCCTGGGTTAGCTGTAAAACCCACTATCTCAGCCTGGGTTAGCTGTAAAACCCACTGTCTCAGCCTGGGTTAGCTGTAAACCCCACTGTCTCAGCCTGGGTTAGCTGTAAACACCACTGTCTCAGCCTGGGTTAGCTGTAAACCCCACTGTCTCAGCCTAGGTTAGCTGTAAACATCACTGTCTCAGCCTGGGTTAGCTGTAAAACCCACTGTCTCAGCCTGGGTTAGCTGTAAACACCACTGTCTCAGCCTGGGTTAGCTGTAAAACCCAGTGTCCACTGTCTCAGCCTGGGTTAGCTGTAAAACCCACTGTCCACTGTCTCAGACTGGGTTAGCTGTAAAACTCCACTGTCCACTGTCTCAGCCTGGGTTAGCTGTAAAACAAATAGTCTCAGCCTGGGTTAGCTGTAAAACCCACTGTCCACTGTCTCAGCCTGGGTTAGCTGTAAAACCCACTGTCCACTGTCACAGCCTGGGTTAGCTGTAAAACCCACTTTCTCAGCCTGGGTTATCTGTAAAACCCACTGTCTCAGCCTGGGTTAGCCGTAAAACCCACTGTCTCAGCCTGGGTTAGCTGTAAACACCACTGTCCACTGTCTCAGCCTGGGTTAGCTGTAAAACCCACTGTCTCAGCCTGGGTTAGCTGTAAAACCCCACTGTCTCAGCCTGGGTTAGCTGTAAAACCCACTGTCTCAGCCTGGGTTAGCTGTAAAAACCCACTGTCTCAGCCTGGGTTAGCTGTAAAACCAACTGTCCACTGTCTCAGCCTGGGTTAGCTGTAAAACCCACTGTCCACTGTCTCAGCCTGGGTTAGCTGTAAAACCCACTGTCTCAGCCTGGGTTAGCTGTAAAACCCACTGTCCACTGTCTCAGCCTGGGTTAGCTGTAAAACCCACTGTCCACTGTCTCAGCCTGGGTTAGCTGTAAAACCCACTGTCTCAGCCTGGGTTAGCTGTAAAACCCACTGTCCACTGTCTCAGCCTGGGTTAGCTGTAAAACCCACTGTCCACTGTCCACTGTCTCAGCCTGGGTTAGCTGTAAAACTGTCCACTGTCTCCACTGTCTCAGCCTGGGTTCTAAAACCCACTATCTCAGCCTGGGTTAGCTGTAAAACCCACTGTCTCAGCCTGGGTTAGCTGTAAAACCCACTGTCTCAGCCTGGGTTAGCTGTAAAACCCACTGTCCACTGTCTCAGCCTGGGTTAGCTGTAAAACCCACTGTCCACTGTCTCAGCCTGGGTTAGCTGTAAAACCCACTGTCCACTGTCTCAGCCTGGGTTAGCTGTAAAACCCACTGTCTCAGCCTGGGTTAGCTGTAAAAACCCACTGTCCACTGTCTCAGCCTGGGTTAGCTGTAAAACCCACTGTCCACTGTCCACTGTCTCAGCCTGGGTTAGCTGTAAAACTGTCTCAGCCTGGGTTACTGTAAACACCCACTGTCTCAGCCTGGGTTAGCTGTAAAACCCACTGTCTCAGCCTGGGTTAGCTGTAAAACCCACTGTCTCAGCCTGGGTTAGCTGTAAAACCCACTGTCTCAGCCTGGGTTAGCTGTAAAACCCACTGTCTCAGCCTGGGTTAGCTGTCACTGTCTCAGCCTGGGTTAGCTGTAAAACCCACTGTCCACTGTCTCAGCCTGGGTTAGCTGTAAAACCCACTGTCCACTGTCTCAGCCTGGGTTAGCTGTAAAACCCACTGTCCACTGTCTCAGCCTGGGTTAGCTGTAAAACCCACTGTCCACTGTCTCAGCCTGGGTTAGCTGTAAAACCCACTGTCCACTGTCTCAGCCTGGGTTAGCTGTAAAACCCACTGTCCACTGTCTCAGCCTGGGTTAGCTGTAAACCCACTGTCCACTGTCTCAGCCTGGGTTAGCTAAAACCCAAAACCCACTGTCTCAGCCTGGGTTAGTAAAACCCACTGTCCACTGTCTCAGCCTGGGTTAGCTGTAAAACCCACTGTCCACTGTCTCAGCCTGGGTTAGCTGTAAAACCCACTGTCCACTGTCTCAGCCTGGGTTAGCTGTAAAACCCACTGTCTCAGCCTGGGTTAGCTGTAAAACCCACTGTCCACTGTCTCAGCCTGGGTTAGCTGTAAACCCCACTGTCCACTGTCTCAGCCTGGGTTAGCTGTAAAACCCACTGTCCACTGTTCACTATCTCAGCCTGGGTTAGCTGTAAAACCCACTGTCCACTGTCTCAGCCTGGGTTAGCTGTAAAACCCACTGTCTCAGCCTGGGTTAGCTGTAAACCCCACTGTCTCAGCCTGGGTTAGCTGTAAACCCACTGTCCCACTGTCTCAGCCTGGGTTAGCTGTAAAAACCCACTGTCTCAGCCTGGGTTAGCTGTAAAACCCACTGTCTCAGCCTGGGTTAGCTGTAAAACCCACTGTCCACTGTCTAGCCAGGTTAGCTGTAAAACCCACTGTCCACTGTCTCAGCCTGGGTTAGCTGTAAACCCACTGTCTCAGCCACTGTAAACCCCACTGTCTCAGCCTGGTCTCAGCCTGGGTTAGCTGTAAAACCCACCCACTGTCTCAGCCTGGGTTAGCTGTAAAACCCACTGTCTCAGCCTGTAAAACCCACTGTCTCAGCTGTAAAACCCACTGTCTCAGCCTGGGTTAGCTGTAAAACCCACTGTCTCAGCCTGGGTTAGCTGTAAAACCCACTGTCTCAGCCTGGGTTAGCTGTAAAACCCACCCACTGTCTCAGCCTGGGTTAGCTGTAAAACCCACCCACTGTCTCTCAGCCTGGGTTAGCTGTAAAAAACCCACTGTCTCAGCCTGGGTTAGCTGTAAAACCCACTGTCTCAGCCTGGGTTAGCTGTAAAACCCACTGTCTCAGCCTGGGTTAGCTGTAAAACCCACTGTCTCTCAGCCTGGGTTAGCTGTAAAACCCACTGTCTCAGCCTGGGTTAGCTGTAAAACCCACTGTCTCAGCCTGGGTTAGCTGTAAAACCCACTGTCTCAGCCTGGGTTAGCTGTAAACCCCACTGTCTCAGCCTGGGTTAGCTGTAAAACCCACTGTCTCAGCCTGGGTTAGCTGTAAAACCCACTGTCTCAGCCTGGGTTAGCTGTAAAACCCACTGTCTCAGCCTGGGTTAGCTGTAAAACCCACTGTCTCAGCCTGGGTTAGCTGTAAAACCCACTGTCCACTGTCTCAGCCTGGGTTAGCTGTAAAACCCACTGTCTCAGCCTGGGTTAGCTGTAAAACCCACCCACTGTCTCAGCCTGGGTTAGCTGTAAAACCCCACTGTCTCAGCCTGGGTTAGCTGTAAAACCCACTGGGTTAGCTGTAAAACCCACTGTCTCAGCCTGGGTTAGCTGTAAAACCCACTGTCCACTGTCTCAGCCTGGGTTAGCTGTAAAACCCACTGTCCACTGTCTCAGCCTGGGTTAGCTGTAAAACCCACTGTCCACTGTCTCAGCCTGGGTTAGCTGTAAAACCCACTGTCCACTGTCTCAGCCTGGGTTAGCTGTAAAACCCACTGTCTCAGCCTGGGTTAGCTGTAAAACCCACTGTCTCAGCCTGGGTTAGCTGTAAAACCCACTGTCCACTGTCTCAGCCTGGGTTAGCTGTAAAACCCACTGTCCAGCCTGTTAGCTAAACCCACTGTCCACTGTCTCAGCCTGGGTTAGCTGTAAAACCCACTGTCTCAGCCTGGGTTAGCTGTAAACCCACTGTCCACTGTCTCAGCCAGCTGTAAAACCCACTGTCCACTGTCTCAGCCTGGGTTAGCTGTAAAACCCACTGTCCACTGTCTCAGCCTGGGTTAGCTGTAAACCAACTGTCCACTGTCTCAGCCTGGGTTAGCTGTAAAACCCACTGTCCACTGTCTCAGCCTGGGTTAGCTGTAAAAAAACCCACTGTCTCAGCCTGTCTAAAAACCCACTGTCTCAGCCTGTTAGCTGTAAAACCCACTGTCCACTGTCTCAGCCTGTTAGCTGTAAAACCCACTGTCTCAGCCTGGGTTAGCTGTAAAACCCACTGTCCACTGTCTCAGCCTGGGTTAGCTGTAAAAACCCACTGTCTCAGCCTGGGTTAGCTGTAAAACCCACTGTCTCAGCCTGGGTTAGCTGTAAAACTGTAAAACCCACTGTCTCAGCCTGGGTTAGCTGTAAAACCCACTGTCTGTCTCAGCCTGGGTTAGCTGTAAAACCCACTCCACTGTCTCAGCCTGGGTTAGCTGTAAAACCCACTGTCTCAGCCTGGGTTAGCTGTAAAACCCACTGTCCACTGTCTCAGCCTGGGTTAGCTGTAAAACCCACTGTCCACTGCTGTCTCAGCCTGGGTTAGCTGTAAAACCCACTGTCCACTGTCTCAGCCTGGGTTAGCTGTAAAACCCCACTGTCTCAGCCTGGGTTAGCTGTAAAACCCACTGTCTCAGCCTGTAAAACCCACTGTCTCAGCTGTAAAACCCACTGTCCACTGTCTCAGCCTGGGTTAGCTGTAAAACCCACTGTCCACTGTCTCAGCTGGGTTAGCTGTAAAACCCACTGGTTAGCTGTAAACCCACTGTCCACTGTCTCAGCCTGGGTTAGCTGTAAAACTGTCCACCCACTGTCTCAGCCTGGGTTAGCTGTAAAACCCCCACTGTCTCAGCCAGCTGTAAACCCACTGTCTCAGCCTGGGTTAGCTGTAAAAACTGTCCACTGTCCACTGTCTCAGCCTGGGTTAGCTGTAAACCCACTGTCTCAGCCTGGGTTAGCTGTAAAACCCACTGTCTCAGCCTGGGTTAGCTGTAAAACTGTCTCAGCCAGCTGTCCACTGTCTCAGCCTGGGTTAGCTGTAAAAACTGTCTCAGCCACTGTAAACCCACTGTCTCAGCCTGGGTTAGCTGTAAAACCCACTGTCTCAGCCTGGGTTAGCTGTAAAACCCACTGTCTCAGCCTGGGTTAGCTGTAAACCCACTGTCCACTGTCTCAGCCTGGGTTAGCTGTAAAACCCCCACTGTCTCAGCCTGGGTTAGCTGTAAAACCCACTGTCTCAGCCTGGGTTAGCTGTAAAACCCACTGTCTCAGCCAGCTGTAAAACCCACTGTCTCAGCCTGGGTTAGCTGTAAAACCCACTGTCTCAGCCTGGGTTAGCTGTAAAACCCACTGTCCAGCCTGGGTTAGCTGTAAAACCCACTGTCCACTGTCTCAGCCTGGGTTAGCTGTAACCCACTGTCTCAGCCTGGGTTAGCCCACTGTCTCAGCCTGGGTTAGCTGTAAAACCCACTGTCCACTGTCTCAGCCTGGGTTAGCTGTAAACCCCACTGTCCACTGTCTCAGCCTGGGTTAGCTGTAAAACCCACTGTCTCAGCCTGGGTTAGCTGTAAAACCCACTGTCTCAGCCTGGGTTAGCTGTAAAACCCACTGTCTCAGCCTGGGTTAGCTGTAAACCCACTCCAGCTGTAAAACCCACTGTCTCAGCCTGCTGTAAAACCCACTGTCTCAGCCTGGGTTAAAACCCACTGTCCACTGTCTCAGCCTGGGTTAGCTGTAAAAACTGTCCACTGTCTCAGCCTGGGTTAGCTGTAAAAACTGTCCACTGTCTCAGCCTGGGTTAGCTGTAAAAAACCCACTGTCTCAGCCTGGGTTAGCTGTAAAACCCACTGTCTCAGCCTGGGTTAGCTGTAAAACCCACTGTCTCAGCCTGGGTTAGCTGTAAAAAACTGTCCACTGTCTCAGCCTGGGTTAGCTGTAACCCACTGTCTCAGCCTGGGTTAGCTGTAAAACCCACTGTCTCAGCCTGGGTTAGCTGTAAAACCCACTGTCTCAGCCTGGGTTAGCTCCACTGTCTCAGCCTGGGTTAGCTGTAAACCCACTAAAACCCACTGTCCACTGTCTCAGCCTGGGTTAGCTGTAAAACCCCCACTGTCTCAGCCTGGGTTAGCTGTAAACCCACCACTGTCCACTGTCTCAGCCTGGGTTAGCTGTAAAACCCACTGTCTCAGCCTGGGTTAGCTGTAAACCCACTGTCCACTGTCTCAGCCTGGGTTAGCTGTAAAACCCACTGTCTCAGCCAGCTGTAAAACCCACTGTCCACTGTCTCAGCCTGGGTTAGCTGTAAAACCCACTGTCTCAGCCTGTCTCAGCCTGGGTTAGCTGTAAAACTGTCTCACTGTCCACTGTCTCAGCCTGGGTTAGCTGTAAAACCCACTGTCCACTGTCTCAGCCTGGGTTAGCTGTAAAACCCACCCACTGTCTCAGCCTGGGTTAGCTGTAAAACCCACCCACTGTCTCAGCCTGGGTTAGCTGTAAACCCACCCACTGTCTCAGCCTGGGTTAGCTGTAAAACCCACTGTCTCAGCCTGGGTTAGCTGTAAAACCCACTGTCTCACTGTCCACTGTCTCAGCCTGGGTTAGCTGTAAAACTGTCTCAGCCTGGGTTAGCTGTCCACTGTCTCAGCCTGGGTTAGCTGTAAAACCCACTGTCTCAGCCTGGGTTAGCTGTAAACCCACTGTCTCAGCCTGGGTTAGCTGTAAACCCACTGTCTCAGCCTGGGTTAGCTGTAAAACCCACTGTCTCACTGTCTGTCTCAGCCTGGGTTAGCTGTAAAAAACTGTCTCAGCCACTGTCCACTGTCTCAGCCTGGGTTAGCTGTAAAACCCACTGTCTCAGCCTGGGTTAGCTGTAAAACCCACTGTCTCAGCCTGGGTTAGCTGTAAAACCCCACTGTCTCAGCCTGGGTTAGCTGTAAAACCCACTGTCTCAGCCTGGGTTAGCTGTAAAACCCACTGTCTCAGCCTGTAAAACCCACTGTCTCAGCCTGGGTTAGCTGTAAAACCCACTGTCCACTGTCTCAGCCTGGGTTAGCTGTAAACCCACTGTCCACTGTCTCAGCCTGGGTTAGCTGTAAAACCCACCCACTGTCTCAGCCTGGGTTAGCTGTAAAACCCACTGTCTCAGCCTGGGTTAGCTGTAAAACCCACTGTCTCAGCCTGGGTTAGCTGTAAAACCCACTGTCTCAGCCTGGGTTAGCTGTAAACCCACTGTCTCAGCCTGGGTTAGCTGTAAAACCCACTGTCTCAACCCACTGTCTCAGCCTGGGTTAGCTGTAAAACCCACTGTCTCAGCCTGGGTTAGCTGTAAAACCCACTGTCTCAGCCTGGGTTAGCTGTAAAACCCACTGTCTCAGCCTGGGTTAGCTGTAAAAACCCACTGTCTCAGCCTGGGTTAGCTGTAAAAACTGTCCACTGTCTCAGCCTGGGTTAGCTGTAAAACCCACTGTCCACTGTCTCAGCCTGGGTTAGCTGTAAAACCCACTGTCCACTGTCTCAGCCTGGGTTAGCTGTAAACTGTCCACTGTCCACTGTCCACTGTCTCAGCCTGGGTTAGCTGTAAAACCCACTGTCTCAGCTGTCTCAGCCTGGGTTAGCTGTAAAACCCACTGTCCACTGTCTCAGCCTGGGTTAGCTGTAAAACCCACTGTCTCAGCCTGGGTTAGCTGTAAAACCCACTGTCCACTGGGTTAGCTGTAAAACCCACTGTCTCAGCCTGGGTTAGCTGTAAAACCCACTGTCTCAGCCTGGGTTAGCTGTAAAACCCACTGTCTCAGCCTGGGTTAGCTGTAAAAAACTGTCCACTGTTAGCTGTAAAACCCACTGTCTCAGCCTGGGTTAGCTGTAAACCCACTGTCCACTGTCTCAGCCTGGGTTAGCTGTAAACCCACTGTCTCAGCCTGGGTTAGCTGTAAAACCCCCCACTGTCTCAGCCTGGGTTAGCTGTAAAACCCACTGTCTCAGCCTGGGTTAGCTGTAAACCCACCCACTGTCTCAGCCTGGGTTAGCTGTAAAACCCACTGTCTCAGCCTGGGTTAGCTGTAAAACCCACTGTCCACTGTCTCAGCCTGGGTTAGCTGTAAAACCCACTGTCTCAGCCTGGGTTAGCTGTAAAACCCACTGTCTCAGCCTGGGTTAGCTGTAAAACCCACTGTCTCAGCCACTGTAAAACCCACTGTCTCAGCCTGGGTTAGCTGTAAACTGTCCACTGTCTCAGCCTGTTAGCTAACCCACTGTCTCAGCCTGGGTTAGCTGTAAACCCACTGTCCACTGTCTCAGCCTGGGTTAGCTGTAAAACCCACTGTCTCAGCCTGGGTTAGCTGTAAAACCCACTGTCTCAGCCTGGGTTAGCTGTAAAACCCACTGTCCACTGTCTCAGCCTGGGTTAGCTGTAAAACCCACTGTCTCAGCCTGGGTTAGCTGTAAAACCCACTGTCTCAGCCACTGTAAAACCCACTGTCTCAGCCTGTTAGCTGTAAAACCCACTGTCCACTGTCTCAGCCTGGGTTAGCTGTAAAACCCACTGTCTCAGCCTGGGTTAGCTGTAAAACCCACTGTCTCAGCCTGGGTTAGCTGTAAAACCCACTGTCTCAGCCTGGGTTAGCTGTAAACCCCACTGTCTCAGCCTGGGTTAGCTGTAAAACCCACTGTCCACTGTCTCAGCCTGGGTTAGCTGTAAAACCCACTGTCCACTGTCTCAGCCTGGGTTAGCTGTAAAACCCACTGTCCACTGTCTCAGCCTGGGTTAGCTGTAAACCCCACTGTCTCAGCCTGGGTTAGCTGTAAAACCCACTGTCCACTGTCTCAGCCTGGGTTAGCTGTAAAACCCACTGTCTCAGCCTGGGTTAGCTGTAAAACCCACTGTCCACTGTCTCAGCCTGGGTTAGCTGTAAACCCACTGTCTCAGCCTGCTGTAAAACCCACTGTCTCAGCCTGGGTTAGCTGTAAAACCCACTGTCTCAGCCTGGGTTAGCTGTAAACCCCACTGTCTCAGCCTGGGTTAGCTGTAAACACCCACTGTCTCAGCCTGGGTTAGCTGTAAAACCCACTGTCTCAGCCTGGGTTAGCTGTAAACCCACTGTCCACTGTCTCAGCCTGGGTTAGCTGTAAACACCCACTGTCTCAGCCTGGGTTAGCTGTAAAACCCACTGTCTCAGCCTGGGTTAGCTGTAAAACCCACTGTCTCAGCCTGGGTTAGCTGTAAACCCACCCACTGTCTCAGCCTGGGTTAGCTGTAAACCCACTGTCTCAGCCTGGGTTAGCTGTAAAACCCACTGTCTCAGCCTGTCCACTGTAAAACCCACTGTCTCAGCCTGGGTTAGCTGTAAAACCCACTGTCTCAGCCTGGGTTAGCTGTAAAACCCACTGTCTCAGCCTGGGTTAGCTGTAAAACCCACTGTCTCAGCCTGGGTTAGCTGTAAACACCCACTGTCTCAGCCTGGGTTAGCTGTAAAACCCACTGTCTCAGCCTGGGTTAGCTGTAAAACCACTAAAACCCACTGTCTCAGCCTGGGTTAGCTGTAAAAAGCTGTAAAACCCACTGTCTCAGCCTGGGTTAGCTGTAAAACCCCACTCCACTGTCTCAGCCTGGGTTAGCTGTAAAACCCACTGTCTCAGCCTGGGTTAGCTGTAAAACCCACTGTCTCAGCCTGGGTTAGCTGTAAACCCCACTGTCTCAGCCTGGGTTAGCTGTAAAACCCACTGTCTCAGCCTGGGTTAGCTGTAAAACAAAAGTCTCCCACTGTCCACTGTCTCAGCCTGGGTTAGCTGTAAACCCACCCACTGTCTCAGCCTGGGTTAGCTGTAAAACCCACTGTCCACTGTCTCAGCCTGGGTTAGCTGTAAAACCCACTGTCTCAGCCTGGGTTAGCTGTAAAACCCACTGTCTCAGCCTGGGTTAGCTGTAAAACCCACTGTCTCAGCCTGGGTTAGCTGTAAACCCACTGTCCACTGTCTCAGCCTGGGTTAGCTGTAAAACCCACTGTCCACTGTCTCAGCCTGGGTTAGCTGTAAACCCACTGTCTCAGCCTGGGTTAGCTGTAAAACCCACTGTCTCAGCCTGGGTTAGCTGTAAAACCCACTGTCTCAGCCTGGGTTAGCTGTAAAACCCACTGTCTCAGCCTGGGTTAGCTGAACCCACTGTCTCAGCCAGCTGTAAAACCCACTGTCTCAGCCTGGGTTAGCTGTAAAACCCACTGTCTCAGCCTGGGTTAGCTGTAAAACCCACTGTCTCAGCCTGGGTTAGCTGTAAAACCCACTGTCTCAGCCTGGGTTAGCTGTAAACCCACTGTCTCAGCCTGGGTTAGCTGTAAAACTGTCCACTGTCTCAGCCTGGGTTAGCTGTAAACCCACTGTCCACTGTCTCAGCCTGGGTTAGCTGTAAAACCCACTGTCTCAGCCTGGGTTAGCTGTAAAACACTGTCCAGTCTCAGCCTGGGGCTGTAAAACCCACCACTGTCTCAGCCTGGGTTAGCTGTAAAACCCACTGTCCACTGTCTCAGCCTGGGTTAGCTGTAAAACCCACTGTCTCAGCCTGGGTTAGCTGTAAAACCCACTGTCTCAGCCTGGGTTAGCTGTAAAAACCCACTGTCTCAGCCTGGGTTAGCTGTAAACCCACTGTCTCACTGCTGTAAACCCACTGTCCAGCCTGGGTTAGCTGTAAAACCCACTGTCCACTGTCTCAGCCTGGGTTAGCTGTAAACCCACTGTCCACTGTCTCAGCCTGGGTTAGCTGTAAAACCCACTGTCTCTCAGCCTGGGTTAGCTGTAAAACCCACTGTCTCAGCCTGGGTTAGCTGTAAAACCCACTGTCTCAGCCTGGGTTAGCTGTAAAACCCACTGTCCAAAGCTGTAAAACCCACTGTGTCTCAGCCTGGGTTAGCTGTAAAACCCACTGTCCACTGTCTCAGCCTGGGTTAGCTGTAAAACCCACTGTCCACTGTCTCAGCCTGGGTTAGCTGTAAACCCACTGTCCACTGTCTCAGCCTGGGTTAGCTGTAAAAAACCCACTGTCTCAGCCTGGGTTAGCTGTAAAACCCACTGTCTCAGCCTGGGTTAGCTGTAAACCCCACTGTCTCAGCCTGGGTTAGCTGTAAAACCCACTGTCTCAGCCTGGGTTAGCTGTCCACTGTCTCAGCCTGGGTTAGCTGTAAAACCCACCCACTGTCTCAGCCTGGGTTAGCTGTAAAACCCACCCACTGTCTCAGCCTGGGTTAGCTGTAAAACCCACTGTCTCAGCCTGGGTTAGCTGTAAAACCCACTGTCTCAGCCTGGGTTAGCTGTAAAACTGTCCACTGTCTCAGCCTGGGTTAGCTGTAAAACCCACTGTCTCAGCCTGGGTTAGCTGTCCACTGTCTCAGCCTGGGTTAGCTGTAAAACCCACTGTCTCAGCCTGGGTTAGCTGTAAAACCCACTGTCTCAGCCTGGGTTAGCTGTAAACCCCACTGTCTCAGCCTGGGTTAGCTGTAAAACACTGTCCACTGTCTCAGCCTGGGTTAGCTGTCTCAAGCTGTAAAACCCACTGTCTCAGCCTGGGTTAGCTGTAAAACCCACTGTCTCAGCCTGGGTTAGCTGTAAAACCCACTGTCCACTGTCTCAGCCTGGGTTAGCTGTAAAACCCACTGTCTCAGCCTGGGTTAGCTGTAAAACCCACTGTCTCAGCCTGGGTTAGCTGTAAAACCCACTGTCTCAGCCTGGGTTAGCTGTAAAACTGTCCACTGTCTCAGCCTGGGTTAGCCACCCACTGTCTCAGCCTGGGTTAGCTGTAAAACCCACTGTCTCACTACTGTAAAGCTGTAAAACCCACTGTCTCAGCCTGGGTTAGCTGTAAAACCCACTGTCTCAGCCTGGGTTAGCTGTAAAACCCACTGTCTCAGCCTGGGTTAGCTGTAAAACCCACTGTCCACTGTCTCAGCCTGGGTTAGCTGTAAAACCCACTGTCTCAGCCTGGGTTAGCTGTAAAACCCACTGTCTCAGCCTGGGTTAGCTGTAAAACCCACTGTCCACTGTCTCAGCCTGGGTTAGCTGTAAAACCCACTGTCCACTGTCTCAGCCTGGGTTAGCTGTAAAACCCACTGTCTCAGCCTGGGTTAGCTGTAAAACCCACTGTCTCAGCCTGGGTTAGCTGTAAAACTGTCCAGCTGTCCACTGTCTCAGCCTGGGTTAGCTGTAAAACCCACTGTCTCAGCCTGGGTTAGCTGTAAAACCCACTGTCTCAGCCTGGGTTAGCTGTAAAACCCACTGTCTCAGCCTGGGTTAGCTGTAAACCCACCCACTGTCTCAGCCTGGGTTAGCTGTAAACCCACTGTCCAGTCTCAGCCTGGGTTAGCTGTAAAACCCACTGTCTCAGCCTGGGTTAGCTGTAAAACCCACTGTCCACTGTCTCAGCCTGGGTTAGCTGTAAACCCACTGTCCACTGTCTCAGCCTGGGTTAGCTGTAAAACCCTGTCCACTGTCTCAGCCTGGGTTAGCTGTAAAACCCAAAACCCACTGTCCACTGTCTCAGCCTGGGTTAGCTGTAAAACCCACTGTCCACTGTCTCAGCCTGGGTTAGCTGTAAAACCCACTGTCTCAGCCTGGGTTAGCTGTAAAAACCCACTGTCTCAGCCTGGGTTAGCTGTAAAAACTGTCCACTGTCTCAGCCTGGGTTAGCTGTAAAACCCACTGTCTCAGCCTGGGTTAGCTGTAAAACCCACTGTCTCACTGTCTCAGCCTGGGTTAGCTGTAAACCCACTGTCCACTGTCTCAGCCTGGGTTAGCTGTAAACCCACTGTCCACTGTCTCAGCCTGGGTTAGCTGTAAAACCCACTGTCTCACTGTTAGCTGTAAAACCCACTGTCTCAGCCTGGGTTAGCTGTAAAACCCACTGTCTCAGCCTGGGTTAGCTGTAAAACCCCACTGTCTCAGCCTGGGTTAGCTGTAAAAACCCACTGTCTCAGCCTGGGTTAGCTGTAAACCCCACTGTCTCAGCCTGGGTTAGCTGTAAAACCCACTGTCTCAGCCTGGGTTAGCTGTAAAACCCCCACTGTCTCAGCCTGGGTTAGCTGTAAACTGTCCACCCACTGTCTCAGCCTGGGTTAGCTGTAAAAAGCCCACTGTCTCAGCCTGGGTTAGCTGTAAACCCACTGTCTCAGCCAGCTGTAAAACCCACTGTCTCAGCCTGGGTTAGCTGTAAAACCCACTGTCTCAGCCTGGGTTAGCTGTAGCTGTAAAACCCCACTGTCTCAGCCTGGGTTAGCTGTCAAACCCACTGTCTCAGCCTGGGTTAGCTGTAAAACCCACTGTCTCAGCCTGGGTTAGCTGTAAACCCCACTGTCTCAGCCTGGGTTAGCTGTAAACCCACTGTCTCAGCCTGGGTTAGCCCACTGTCTCAGCCTGGGTTAGCTGTAAACCCCACTGTCTCAGCCTGGGTTAGCTGTAAAACCCACTGTCTCAGCCTGGGTTAGCTGTAAAACCCACTGTCTCAGCCTGGGTTAGCTGTAAACCCACTGTCTCAGCCTGGGTTAGCTGTAAAACCCACTGTCTCAGCCTGGGTTAGCTGTAAAACCCCACTGTCTCAGCCAGCTGTAAAACCCACTGTCTCAGCCTGGGTTAGCTGTAAAAAACCCACTGTCTCAGCCTGGGTTAGCTGTAAACACCCACTGTCTCAGCCTGGGTTAGCTGTAAACCCCACTGTCTCAGCCTGGGTTAGCTGTAAAACCCACTGTCTCAGCCTGGGTTAGCTGTAAAACACCACTGTCTCAGCCTGGGTTAGCTGTAAACCCACTGTCCACTGTCCACTGTCTCAGCCTGGGTTAGCTGTAAAACCCACTGTCTCAGCCTGGGTTAGCTGTAAAACCCACTGTCTCAGCCTGGGTTAGCTGTAAAACAGCCACTGTCCACTGTCTCAGCCTGGGTTAGCTGTAAAACCCACTGTCCACTGTCTCAGCCTGGGTTAGCTGTAAAACCCACTGTCTCAGCCTGGGTTAGCTGTAAAACTGTCCACTGTCTCAGCCTGGGTTAGCTGTAAACCCACTGTCCACTGTCTCAGCCAGCTGTAAAACCCACTGTCTGGGTTAGCTGTAAAACCCACCCACTGTCTCAGCCTGGGTTAGCTGTAAAACCCACTGTCCACTGTCTCAGCCTGGGTTAGCTGTAAACCCACTGTCCACTGTCTCAGCCTGGGTTAGCTGTAAACCCACTGTCTCAGCCTGGGTTAGCTGTAAAACCCACTGTCTCAGCCTGGGTTAGCTGTAAAACCCACCCACTGTCTCAGCCTGGGTTAGCTGTAAAACCCACTGTCTCAGCCTGGGTTAGCTGTAAAACCCACTGTCTCAGCCTGGGTTAGCTGTAAAACCCACTGTCTCAGCCTGGGTTAGCTGTAAAACCCACTGTCTCAGCCTGGGTTAGCTGTTAGCTGTAAAACCCACTGTCCACTGTCTCAGCCTGGGTTAGCTGTAAACCCCACTGTCCACTGTCTCAGCCTGGGTTAGCTGTATCCAAAGCCCCACTGTCTCAGCCTGGGTTAGCTGTAAAACCCCACTGTCTCAGCCTGGGTTAGCTGTAAACCCACTGTCCACTGTCTCAGCCTGGGTTAGCTGTAAACACCCACTGTCTCAGCCTGGGTTAGCTGTAAACACCCACTGTCTCAGCCTGGGTTAGCTGTAAACACCCACTGTCTCAGCCTGGGTTAGCTGTAAAACCCACTGTCTCAGCCTGGGTTAGCTGTAAAACCCACTGTCTCAGCCTGGGTTAGCTGTAAACACCACTGTCCACTGTCTCAGCCTGGGTTAGCTGTAAAACCCACTGTCTCAGCCTGGGTTAGCTGTAAAACCCACTGTCTCAGCCTGGGTTAGCTGTAAAACCCACTGTCCACTGTCTCAGCCTGGGTTAGCTGTAAAACCCACTGTCCACTGTCTCAGCCTGGGTTAGCTGTAAAACCCACTGTCTCAGCCTGGGTTAGCTGTAAAACCCACTGTCCACTGTCTCAGCATGGGTTAGCTGTAAAACCCACTGTCCACTGTCTCAGCCTGGGTTAGCTGTAAAACCCACTGTCCACTGTCTCAGCCTGGGTTAGCTGTAAAACCCACTGTCCTCTGTCTCAGCCTGGGTTAGCTGTAAAACCCACTGTCCACTGTCTCAGCCTGGGTTAGCTGTAAAACCCACTGTCTCAGCCTGGGTTAGCTGTAAACCCCACTGTCCACTGTCTCAGCCGGGGTTAGCTGTAGAATCCACTGTCTCAGCCTGGGTTAGCTGTAAAACCCACTGTCTCAGCCTGGGTTAGCTGTAAAACCCACTGTCTCAGCCTGGGTTAGCTGTCAACCCCACTGTCTCAGCCTGGGTTAGCTGTCAACCCCACTGTCTCAGCCTGGGTTAGCTGTCAACCCCACTGTCTCAGCCTGGGTTAGCTGTAAAACCCACTCCACTGTCTCAGCCTGGGTTAGCTGTAAAACCCACTGTCCACTGTCTCAGCCTGGGTTAGCTGTAAAACTCACTGTCCACTGTCTCAGCTTTGGGTTAGCTGTAAAACCCACTGTCTCAGCCTGGGTTAGCTGTAAAACCCACTGTCTCAGCCTGTGTTAGCTGTAAAACTCACTGTCCACTGTCTCAGCTTTGGGTTAGCTGTAAAACCCACTGTCTCAGCCTGGGTTAGCTGTAAAACCCACTGTCTCAGCCTGTGTTAGCTGTAAAACCCACTGTCCACTGTCTCAGCCTGGGTTAGCTGTAAAACCCACTCCACTGTCTCAGCCTGGGTTAGCTGTAAAACCCACTCCACTGTCTCAGCCTGGGTTAGCTGTAAAACTCCACTGTCCACTGTCTCAGCCTGGGTTAGCTGTAAAACAAATAGGCTCAGCCTGGGTTAGCTGTAAAACCCACTGTCTCAGCCTGGGATAGCCGTAAAACCCACTGTCTCAGCCTGGGTTAGCTGTAAACCCCACTGTCCACTGTCTCAGCCTGGGTTAGCTGTAAAACCCACTGTCTCAGCCTGGGTTAGCTGTAAAACCCACTGTCTCAGCCTGGGTTAGCTGTAAAACCCACTGTCTCAGCCTGGGTTAGCTGTAAAACCCACTGTCTCAGCCTGGGTTAGCTGTAAAACCCACTGTCTCAGCCTGGGTTAGCTGTAAAAACCCACTGTCTCAGCCTGGGTTAGCTGTAAAACCAACTGTCCACTGTCTCAGCCTGGGTTAGCTGTAAAACCCACTGTCCACTGTCTCAGCCTGGGTTAGCTGTAAAACCCACAGTCCACTGTCTCAGCCTGGGTTAGCTGTAAAAACCCACTGTCCACTGGCCACTGTCTCAGCCTGGGTTAGCTGTAAAACCCACTGTCTCAGCCTGGGTTAGCTGTAAAAACCCACTGTCCACTGTCTCAGCCTGGGTTAGCTGTAAAACCCACTGTCCACTGCCTCAGCCTGGGTTAGCTGTAAAACCCACGGTCTCAGCCTGGGTTAGCTGTAAAACCCACTGTCTCAGCTTGGGTTAGCTGTAAAACCCACTGTCCACTGTCTCAGCCTGGGTTAGCTGTAAAACCCACTGTCCACTGTCTCAGCCTGGGTTAGCTATAAAACCCACTGTCCACTGTCCACTGTCTCAGCCTGGGTTAGCTGTAAAACCCACTGTCTCAGCCTGGGTTAGCTTTAAAACACACTGTCCACTGTCTCAGCCTGGGTTAGCTGTAAAACCCACTGTCCACTGTCTCAGCCTGGGTTAGCTTTAAAACCCACTGTCCACTGTCTCAGCCTGGGTTAGCTGTAAACCCCACTGTCTCAGCCTGGGTTAGCTGTAAACCCCACTGTCCACTGTCTCAGCCTGGGTTAGCTGTAGAATCCACTGTCTCAGCCTGGGTTAGCTGTAAAACCCACTGTCTCAGCCTGGGTTAGCTGTCAACCCCACTGTCTCAGCCTGGGTTAGCTGTAAAACCCACTGTCTCAGCCTGGGTTAGCTGTAAACCCCACTGTCCACTGTCTCAGCCTGGGTTAGCTGTAAAACCCACTGTCTCAGCCTGGGTTAGCTGTAAAACCCACTGTCTCAGCCTGGGTTAATTGTAAAACCCACTGTCTCAGCCTGGGTTAGCTGTCAACCCCACTGTCTCAGCCTGGGTTAGCTGTCAACCCCACTGTCTCAGCCTGGGTTAGCTGTAAACCCCACTGTCTCAGCCTGGGTTAGCTGTAAACCCCACTGTCTCAGCCTGGGTTAGCTGTAAACCCCACTGTCTCAGCCTGGGTTAGCTGTAAACCCCACTGTCTCAGCCTGGGTTAGCTGTAAAACTCACTGTCCACTGTCTCAGCCTGGGTTAGCTGTAAAACCCACTGTCTCAGCCTGGGTTAGCTGTCAACCCCACTGTCTCAGCCTGGGTTAGCTGTCAACCCCACTGTCTCAGCCTGGGTTAGCTGTAAACCCCACTGTCTCAGCCTGGGTTAGCTGTAAACCCCACTGTCTCAGCCTGGGTTAGCTGTAAACACCACTGTCTCCGCCTGGGTTAGCTGTAAACCCCACTGTCCACTGTCCACTGTCTCAGCCTGGGTTAGCTGTAAAACCCACTGTCTCAGCCTGGATTTAGCTGTAAAACCCACTGTCTCAGCCTGCGTTAGCTGTAAACCCCACTGTCCACTGTCTCAGCTTGGGTTAGCTGTAAAACCCACTGTCTCAGCCTGGGTTAGCTGTAAACCCCACTGTCCACTGTCTCAGCCTGGGTTAGCTGTAAAACCCACTGTCTCAGCCTGGGTTAGCTGTAAACACCACTGCCTCAGCCTGGGTTAGCTGTAAAACCCACTCCACTGTCTCAGCCTGGGTTAGCTGTAAAACTCCACTGTCCACTGTCTCAGCCTGGGTTAGCTGTAAAACAAATAGTCTCAGCCTGGGTTAGCTGTAAAACCCACTGTCTCAGCCTGGGTTAGCTGTAAACCCAACTGTCTCAGCCTGGGTTAGCTGTAAACCCCACTGTCTCAGCCTGGGTTAGCTGTAAAACCCACTTTCTCAGCCTGCGTTAGCTGTAAAACCCACTTTCTCAGCCTGGGTTAGCTGTAAAACCCACTTTCTCAGCCTGGGTTAGCTTTAAAACCCACTGTCTCAGCCTGGGTTAGCCGTAAAACCCACTGTCTCAGCCTGGGTTAGCTGTAAACCCCACTGTCCACTGTCTCAGCCTGGGTTAGCTGTAAAACCCACTGTCTCAG
This sequence comes from Oncorhynchus nerka, assembly GCF_034236695.1. Lineage (NCBI taxonomy): Eukaryota > Metazoa > Chordata > Actinopteri > Salmoniformes > Salmonidae > Oncorhynchus > Oncorhynchus nerka. The sequence goes on from NW_027040020.1 coordinate 82,606, forward strand.
CCTGGGTTAGCTGTAAAACCCACTGTCTCAGCCTGGGTTAGCTGTAAACCCCACTGTCTCAGCCTGGGTTAGCTGTAAAACCCACTGTCCACTGTCTCAGCCTGGGTTAGCTGTAAACCCCACTGTCTCAGCCTGGGTTAGCTGTAAACACCCACTGTCTCAGCCTGGGTTAGCTGTAAACACCCACTGTCTCAGCCTGGGTTAGCTGTAAAACCCACTGTCTCAGCCTGGGTTAGCTGTAAAACCCACTGTCTCAGCCTGGGTTAGCTGTAAAACCCACTGTCCACTGTCTCAGCCTGGGTTAGCTGTAAAACCCACTGTCCACTGTCTCAGCCTGGGTTAGCTGTAAAACCCACTGTCCACTGTCTCAGCCTGGGTTAGCTGTAAAACCCAGTGTCTCAGCCTGGGTTAGCTGTAAACCCCACTGTCCACTGTCTCAGCCGGGGTTAGCTGTAGAATCCACTGTCTCGGCCTGGGTTAGCTGTAAAACCCACTGTCTCAGCCTGGGTTAGCTGTAAACACCACTGTCCCAGCCTGGGTTAGCTGTAAAAACCCACTGTCTCAGCCTGGGTTAGCTGTAAACCCCACTGTCTCAGCCTGGGTTAGCTGTAAACCCCACTGTCTCAGCTTTGGGTTAGCTGTAAACCCCACTGTCCACTGTCTCAGCCGGGGTTAGCTGTAGAATCCACTGTCTCGGCCTGGGTTAGCTGTAAAACCCACTGTCTCAGCCTGGGTTAGCTGTAAACACCACTGTCTCAGCATGGGTTAGCTGTAAAACCCACTGTCCACTGTCTCAGCCTGGGTTAGCTGTAAAACCCACTGTCCACTGTCTCAGCCTGGGTTAGCTGTAAAACCCACTGTCTCAGGCTGGGTTAGCTGTAAAACCAACTGTCCACTGTCTCAGCCTGGGTTAGCTGTAAAACCCACTGTCCACTGTCTCAGCCTGGGTTAGCTGTAAAACCCACTGTCCACTGTCTCAGCCTGGGTTAGCTGTAAAACCCAGTGTCTCAGCCTGGGTTAGCTGTAAACCCCACTGTCCACTGTCTCAGCCGGGGTTAGCTGTAAACCCCACTGTCCACTGTCTCAGCTTGGGTTAGCTGTAAAACCCACTGTCTCAGCCTGGGTTAGCTGTCAACCCCACTGTCCACTGTCTCAGCCTGGGTTAGCTGTAAAACCCACTGTCTACTGTCTCAGCCTGGGTTAGCTGTAAAACCCACTGTCTACTGTCTCAGCCTGGGTTAGCTGTAAAACCCACTGTCTCAGCCTGGGTTAGCTGTCAACCCCACTGTCTCAGCCTGGGTTAGCTGTCAACCCCACTGTCTCAGCCTGGGTTAGCTGTCAACCCCACTGTCTCAGCCTGGGTTAGCTGTAAACACCACTGTCTCAGCCTGGGTTGGCTGTAAAACCCACTCCACTGTCTCAGCCTGGGTTAGCTGTAAAACTCACTGTCCACTGTCTCAGCCTGGTTTAGCTGTAAAACCCACTGTCCACTGTCTCAGCCTGGGTTAGCTGTAAAACCCACTGTCTCAGCCTGGGTTAGCTGTCAACCCCACTGTCTCAGCCTGGGTTAGCTGTCAACCCCACTGTCTCAGCCTGGGTTAGCTGTCAACCCTACTGTCTCAGCCTGGGTTAGCTGTAAACACCACTGTCTCAGCCTGGGTTAGCTGTAAAACCCACTATCCACTGTCTCAGCCTGGGTTAGCTGTAAAACCCACTGTCTCAGCCTGGGTTAGCTGTCAACCCCACTGTCTCAGCCTGGGTTAGCTGTCAACCCCACTGTCTCAGCCTGGGTTAGCTGTCAACCCCACTGTCTCAGCCTGGGTTAGCTGTAAACACCACTGTCTCAGCCTGGGTTAGCTGTCAACCCCACTGTCTCAGCCTGGGTTAGCTGTCAACCCCACTGTCTCAGCCTGGGTTAGCTGTAAACACCACTGTCTCAGCCTGGGTTAGCTGTAAAACCCACTGTCCACTGTCTCAGCCTGGGTTAGCTGTAAAACCCACTGTCCACTGTCTCAGCCTGGTTTAGCTGTAAAACCCACTGTCCACTGTCTCAGCCTGGGTTAGCTGTAAAACCCACTGTCTCAGCCTGGGTTAGCTGTAAAACCCACTGTCTCAGCCTGGGTTAGCAGTAAACCCACTGACACACAGACACACAGACACTGCTAACCATTGGTAGGCCACAGACACACAGACACTGCTAACCATTGGTTGGCCACAGACACACAGACACTGCTAACCATTGGTTGGCCACAGACACTGCTAACCATTGGTTGGCCACAGACACACAGACACTGCTAACCATTGGTTGGCCACAGACACACAGACACTGCTAACCATTGGTTGGCCACAGACACACAGACACTGCTAACCATTGGTAGGCCACAGACACACAGAC